>NC_090939.1:809629319-809929319 GCF_040938575.1 Ambystoma mexicanum | reverse complement strand
ACCCTTACCCACCCCTACATATATATTTAATTCAATTTGACTGAAAAAAAGGTCCAAAAAAAATTGAGCAAATGTTTTAGGTCAAATGTTTTTAGGTCAATTATGCGAATACTGATCGGGAATAGGTTAACAATGTACCAGACAGCTGGACTCTAGAGAAACCTTTTTCATTAAGGAAAATGCATCCGATTTCTACACTGCTACAGGAGTGATAGCTTTTTACTGGGACTTTGATGGTCTTTAAGCAGGTAAATAGGAGCTTGAGTCCATTAGCAGCATCTTCAGTTTAGGAGGAATACAAATTGGTCAGAGCCTGAAACGCAGCTTTCCCTTAGGAGGCACGTGAGGTCTCTTGATACAGTCAAAGTCTCAGCTGAAGGACATGTGCACCTCGCAGAGACTTTTTCTCTGCAAAGAGATTTAATTCCTTGGAAAACCAAGGGGCAGAACTGGGCTGAAACAGAGTGTACATCAAAAGGTTCAATAGCTTTCCCAATGTCTGATAAGTGTATACCTCCACAAGCGCTACTACTGGTGCCCTCCAGAAAAAGGTGCACCAAAGGTGCAATACGGGTGTCAGGGGTAAAGTCTTTCAAAGGAACTTTTACTACCCCAAGTCTAATCTGTTGGCCATTACAGATTAATTGATACCGGGGCATGTGACTTTGAATCTGTGCAGAATCAGATCAATTGTGGAAGTCTTACTTGGGTAGATAAGTGAAGAGGGACTGGAGAAACTAGCCAATCAAACGTGCATTCCTTTTCTTTGAAAACATCTGTATAATTGTGCTTATAATTATTAAGCTCTAAAAATTTGCCAACTGAAGAAAAATTAGGTTATGCTGGTTTTTCCAATACAAGTAAATCCCACAAATAAAGGAATCATGTGTTCTCCCTAAGGCCTTGCTTGCAAAATCAGTTCATTGAACTCAAAAGCTGAATCCTTTCTAGGAGGGCGGTAGGTAACCTATACACACGACAATTTTTGAGCAGAGGGAGTAATACGAACTGCCAATAAATCAAATGTAAGATAAGGGAACAAGGGAATCTGCATACAATCTAAGGATGAGGTGAACAGTAATGCAGTCCCCTCACCCACCCTGCCCACTTGGACACAGTGGACAATAGAAAGAATAGCATTAGTATGTTCATGAAACCCGACACATAAGGCCTGATTCAAAAGATTATTACAACAATGTTGGCTGCATATAACACTGATGAATGGGAATACAAATCAATGCTATTTTTTAATGCCACATGTTTCATTTTTAGTTTGGACTATTAGATGGTGCTTGCACCACCTATGAGCCGAAATGATTGCATTATAGTACAGATAGGGAGAAATAGCCTATGAGGCGGGACACAAAGCTTGTAGGTGTTGTTTGGTTATTTGCCCAACCGTTGACTGCCCATGGCCATGCCAATCCCTATGGCCATTCCCACCCAGTTCTGCCCCTTCGTGCCTAAAACACCTTCTCTTGCAAACTCTTTGAGCTCGCTTTATTCAAGCCTTACCCTCAAACTTTGCACTCAGGGCTTGTCAGTGCTTTTTTAAAGCAGTCTTTTGAGAGTTAATGGATTCATTGGAGTTGTAAACGTGCCACTGGTCATCAGGTCTGCCTTCAGCACTCGAGTTATAACCACTATAGGGTGTCCTTCGAGAAGTCCTTTTAAAAACAAGCATTGGGTAAGCCAAGAGTTTTGACTGGTGTACTAGGCATTTGCCAGCTACTGCTATCAAATGCCAAGGTGCTCGCACCAATTTTGCACTTTCTACCATCAGTGGCCAGTTGATACCACTGCGATAGTGCCTTGCAAGTGCCTTTCCCATGGCTACACAAAAGCCCAAACTGTTGCCTTTGCCTGTTCAATGGTGTTAGAGCAATGCGTATTAACCTTGCCTGTGTATGCATGATAGATTTTGAAACCGTACTTTCTGTTTTATATTACAGTGAAAGGCCAAGACTCTGGTATTGCATTGGAGCAAGCACTGTTCGTATTGGAAGGAGAGCCTGCTTCTTTACTTTGTCCAACATGCGACATATTTAGTGTCAATTCTACCCTTGGCTATAACTTCACCTGGTACAAGGCAGATAATAGTACACCTATAACTACAGACAAACTTTCCAGAACGTATGCGTCACAGAACAAAATTGCATTTTTTCCTGCAAAATCAGATGATGCCGGTTTTTATGAATGTGTGCAAATGTAAGTACATGAAAATACCTGCTGTATACCATTCTGTATGAGTTAAGCAATATGTAGATTCGTACATTAAATCAATGGTGTGTGCTCATAATTTACAATGCACGTCTGCTGAGGGTGGTCTCAGTAAACCAGACAGAAGGCAGACAGAAGGCTAGTATTCAAGATTTATTCAGGGCCCAGCACAAAAGCAGGTGAAGTCAGGTGGTCAAATCTTCATTATATCAATTTCCATTAAATCATTCGTAATACTAATATTAACATCTATCTGTTATTGTACAACTCCAGCCTGACTGCAGTGTTAGTACTAGTCGAACCAATTTCAAATATATTCTAGCATTTTTTTAAGGATTAAAAAAGCCTCATAACACACTAAGTACCAGTATTTCCTACCCTACTACAGGCACATCTGGATATGCATATGCATTCCATCAAGCTTCCTGCAACTCTCGTGTTTACTCCCAACCTGTGCCTCATTCTGAGGTCGACGGAACTCCGGCAAAACCGAATCTGCTGGCTAATTTCCCCGGTGCCACCGGGACATTACAAGTCCCCGTGGAGCGGGAAGTCAGGAGGCAGATTCGCTAACTCCCCATTCCTGTGGCGTACCATAGGACTACATGGGAGTGGGGAGATGGAAGCACCGGCACTGTTGTTAATGATGCCAGTGCTCCCGTGACGACTCTGCCTACCAGGGCCACAGCACCCGGCAGCATCAGACCTGCTGGGCACTACGGCCCCGGCACGCAGATTCGCAGTGTGGTGGCTCGGAAACAAGGGTGCGGATGATGTTACTGACACCCTTGTTTCCGGGCCGCCACACTCGTAATGAGGCACAATGGGCTCTTTACTCAGAATGGCTTGATTAGTAGCTTTAAGGTAGCCAAGGAGTTAAATGCTGATTTGCCACTTTGAAGTCAGGTGGAAGTGGGATTCCGGCTTTGCGGCTCTGTGCTTAGACGCAGATCTTTCCAATGCACCTGTGAATATGGTGAGTGGTTATCTCCTCCCCTTGTGGGCCAGGCCCCCAGAAACGCTGCGCTTGTGCCTGCAACTGCTGAATTTGTGAAAACTGGGCATGGTTTAGCACACATTAATCACATCTAACCTATGACATCTCAAAGCCTGTTAGATCTGAGTTACTCGTGCGTTAAAGGTACAAGAGGGATCTAAAGTGTGATGGTTTTCATAGTGTACTAAGGTGGGGCAAAGCCGCATAGAAGATGAGGTGCAGACTCATTACTCTCATGTAACGTAGGTCTATCCTGGGGTTGCTGCTCAGCATCCACTTTGCATGAGGAGAAAGAGGATGGCCTGGCACACTTGGAGGAGCACTGCTGATTCCCCTTTTACTGCCTCCATGTAACTCATCACATAGACGGCAGGCTTCCCTGGTCCCCACCGCCCACACCTGCCAATGTGGACTTATATGCATTTATCGATATTTCTTGTAGGGCACCGATGCACTAGGATGATTGCTCCAGAGCGAGAAAATTGGCCATGAAGGTAGGAGAGGGAAGATGTGGGAGAAAGGTATTAAAATGCATGTGAGAAAAGCTGAGTATTGGGGGATCCCATGAAGCAACCATAATTTATATACTTGATCATCCACATAGATGAAACGTCACCATCTATCTATATTAGGCCACATGGCCAGCTACGGGAATCAAAGACTTGGAAAACATGTAAATAAGATCACTATGAACCTGTATCCTATAGCTTTGGATGAATCTTACGTCCTGCTTCACTCTACAGTAACTCCCTGCATCTTCCACAGGGCAGGCTACAGGAGCAAATAAACAAGAGTTGAATCTCAGTTTTAAAAATAAATAAAACTCATTCCACTGCCATGACAGCACTCAGGGCCCCTGGGGCTCTGACATCACACCCAGTTCTGCAGCTGAATAGGCTTAGCAGCTGCTTGTGTGCTCCATACAACTGTGATCAGCAGCTGGATGTGAGGTGAGCAAATGGAAGTGCTAGAGGAGCGCAAAGGCATGTGCCTGCACGAAGAGAGTGGGGCTAAAGGGGCAAGAGGAGAAGACAATGTCTGAAAGGCAGAACCTCAAGGAATGGTAGGGGCAAGTAGTGATTTGATGTGGACTTGCTTGCCAACCATTCCAACATGGTCCATTGCGCTTGTGTACGTACATCAAGCTGATAGATGGCAGTCCCATGTTAGGGAGAATTCTCAAAAATGTGTTAATTCCCTCCACCTTAGAGACCCCAGCAACTTTTCTGGATTTTGAGGACTTGATTTTTTTTTACCTGGAGAGAGTGAGACCCTTTTTCCCACTCTCTCATGTATTTTAATGTGATTTTATACACTCGGTTTCTTTTTGGTTGTGGAGTCTAACCAATTCCATAGGCATCATCTTTTACAAATGTGTCACACAGCACCTTCAGTGCAGTGCCACAGGGAAGTCTTCCAGATTTCCCAAGGTTTAAATACCTTCTCTGGGATCAACTACTGTTTCCCAGAGCAGTGGCGTGAAATTGACTTAACTTAGTCCTGTAAAATTCTAGACCCAGCACACCCTATCTTACAATAGAGTGCTGGAGGTGTTACTTAGTATCCATTGTGTCAAGTTTCTCATGTAGCATTTATATGTTACCCTTTCCTCTCAGAATGGCTGGTGGCAGTGGTTTTTGAATGAACTATCATGATTTACCCCGACTGTGAACTGTTTGCGGCTCAGTTAACGTTAAATTGCTGGAGCCATGTTTTTCAAAATGGCGCAAAGCCTCCTTTGTTAAAATGGTCCCCAGTCTTCTTTTTTCGCCATTTCTTTGTGGAAAGGTCCTTCTCTGGTTTTTCTGTGCGTGCCAAATCAGGTTTGGTATCTTTGTTCATTCGCCTTTGGTGGGCTTCAGGAGTGAAACCCGCCTCTGGCTCCAGAGTGTCTGGGGTAGGCAGGAAGTGAGGGAGGTGCCCAAAACTCCCTATGCTTAGTCTCCTAGGAGACCCAAATGCACTCTGTGGTGATTGGCCGGCTGGCTGTCCGGCAAGGACAGCCACCCTGCTGGGTGAGTGACAGCTAGGCTGGAATGAATGGGAGAGAACAGAATAAAAGGCAAGTCTTTTGGCTTGGAAGGCAGAGTCGACCACTGGACGAAGGAACCAAAGAAGAGCTTGAAGAGGAATCCTGCTGCAACGCCTGGACCGTTGGTTTGCCCGGTAATGCCCCGCTGCAGTGACTACTTGCCAAGTTCACATCGACAGAGAAGCCCTGCAAGGACGACTTCTCCCTTTATGTTGGTGGGACTAATCAACTCCCAAGTAAGCCACCTGGACACCCATCTCGGAGCTGGTTGAATTTCCTCAGAGTTGCTGCAGGAAACCGTAGAGCCAGGGAGAGGGACACCGGATTGTGTGCTTTGCTTGTAAGCTGGCCTAAAGCTTTTGGAAGATCCTCAGACTCCCATGAAGCAGGACTGACCAAGGTTGACCACCCCCCAGTCGAGTTCTGGACCTCAGATGTGAGTAAAGTCCACCCTAACAGCCAGGAGCCGCGCTAATTGCTATTTGCTGTACCGCAAGGAGCTGAAACGCAAAACAGCCACTGAAAGTAAAGTTTGCCGGTTGCCAGTTTTCACAGTGCCAGTGCAGTGCAGGAGTCCCCGACGTCCTTCCTCTTGTCCCCACGACTGAGGCCCAGGAACAGTGAGACCTGCAGAGCTGCACAGGAACAGAAGTCTTCAGCTGCATCTTTTCTTCTTTACTAAGGTACTGTAAAACAAGTCTAAGAGAACTTACCTCTTACTGTAGAAGTGCCTGTAACTTCCACAACTCACAATTCTAATCAGCTTGTGGCCCTACAATTGATTCTTCTTTTCTTCAAAGACCCCTAAAATCCTGTGCAGAACATTTCCATTGCTTACCAGAAGTGCTTTATCCTATCCAAGACTTTTTCCCATTAACTTTGGTTTAGCCTATTGAATTGAATGACTCTTCTAGTGGACTCTAAAAGTATTTGCCCTGCTTATGAATATTTGTAATTTCTTGTGTTCTAATAGCCTTTGCCTTTTACCAACATTTTAAGAAGTGTTCTGAATGCCAACAGTAAGATATTAATGTCCCCAGGACCCTTGTTACTGAATTCACCTGTGGGTGTAGGTTGTGTCTGTGGACCACCCCAAAAGGGTCTTGTCTGATTCAGAAACTCAGAGTGTACAGTATTGAAGTATATTTGTGTGTCACTATCCTATTGCTCTCTTCTGAAGAAGGCTTTATAACAGAACTGATAAATAAATGATTCATTGTTTATGCAAGAAACCTTGAGTGTAAGAGTTTATTTGAATACCTGTAACTGTGAATCTTTGTGTCACTGCACAACAGCTCACATTTCCCCTCTTGAGATAAGCCTGGCTGCTCAACACTCTACCAAAACTGTGTAGTACAAGCTTATACCAAAGGTTGGGTTGCCTATACCTGTAGTCATAGTTGCTTGTAGTGGTCCCAGAGGGTACTGCATTCAAACTTTGCCTAACATCCCATGACCAGAGAAATGGGACCAGGAGAAACACATTGGGCCTCATTACGAGGCTAGCGGTAGCCGTGCCCAAAACTCCCTATGTTTAGTCTCCTAGGAGACCCAAATGCACTCTGTGGTGATTGGCCGGCTGGCTGTCCGGCAAGGACAGCCACCCTGCTGGGTGAGTGACAGCTAGGCTGGAATGAATGGGAGAGAACAGAATAAAAGGCAAGTCTTTTGGCTTGGAAGGCAGAGTCGACCACTGGACGAAGGAACCAAAGAAGAGCTTGAAGAGGAATCCTGCTGCAACGCCTGGACCGTTGGTTTGCCCGGTAATGCCCCGCTGCAGTGACTACTTGCCAAGTTCACATCGACAGAGAAGCCCTGCAAGGACGACTTCTCCCTTTATGTTGGTGGGACTAATCAACTCCCAAGTAAGCCACCTGGACACCCATCTCGGAGCTGGTTGAATTTCCTCAGAGTTGCTGCAGGAAACCGTAGAGCCAGGGAGAGGGACACCGGATTGTGTGCTTTGCTTGTAAGCTGGCCTAAAGCTTTTGGAAGATCCTCAGACTCCCATGAAGCAGGACTGACCATGGTTGACCACCCCCCAGTCGAGTTCTGGACCTCAGATGTGAGTAAAGTCCACCCTAACAGCCAGGAGCCGCGCTAATTGCTATTTGCTGTACCGCAAGGAGCTGAAACGCAAAACAGCCACTGAAAGTAAAGTTTGCCGGTTGCCAGTTTTCACAGTGCCAGTGCAGTGCAGGAGTCCCCGACGTCCTTCCTCTTGTCCCCACGACTGAGGCCCAGGAACAGTGAGACCTGCAGAGCTGCACAGGAACAGAAGTCTTCAGCTGCATCTTTTCTTCTTTACTAAGGTACTGTAAATCAAGTCTAAGAGAACTTACCTCTTACTGTAGAAGTGCCTGTAACTTCCACAACTCACAATTCTAATCAGCTTGTGGCCCTACAATTGATTCTTCTTTTCTTCAAAGACCCCTAAAAACCTGTGCAGAACATTTCCATTGCTTACCAGAAGTGCTTTATCCTATCCAAGACTTTTTCCCATTAACTTTGGTTTAGCCTATTGAATTGAATGACTCTTCTAGTGGACTCTACAATTATTTGCCCTGCTTATGAATATTTGTAATTTCTTGTGTTCTAATAACCTTTGCCTTTTACCAACATTTTAAGAAGTGTTCTGAATGCCAACAGTAAGATATTAATGTCCCCAGGACCCTTGTTACTGAATTCACCTGTGGGTGTAGGTTGTGTCTGTGGACCACCCCAAAAGGGTCTTGTCTGATTCAGAAACTCAGAGTGTACAGTATTGAAGTATATTTGTGTGTCACTATCCTATTGCTCTCTTCTGAAGAAGGCTTTATAACAGAACTGATAAATAGATGATTCATTGTTTATGCAAGAAACCTTGAGTGTAAGAGTTTATTTGAATACCTGTAACTGTGAATCTTTGTGTCACTGCACAACAGCTCACATTTCCCCTCTTGAGATAAGCCTGGCTGCTCAACACTCTACCAAAACTGTGTAGTACAAGCTTATACCAAAGGTTGGGTTGCCTATACCTGTAGTCATAGTTGCTTGTAGTGGTCCCAGAGGGTACTGCATTCAAACTTTGCCTAACATCCCATGACCAGAGAAATGGGACCAGGAGAAACACATTGGGCCTCATTACGAGGCTAGCGGTAGCCGTGCCTGTAGTACAGGCACGGCTGCCGCCGGTATTCATTTTTTCCAGTGCCCAGAAAAGGGCAATTACTGGGTCATTATGACCTTGCCAGACCCGGTAATTGCCATTTTCTGGCCGCCGGAAAAAATTCTTCTCCAGTCCCATTGAGCCCTATAGGGCTCAGTGGGAATGGGGAGGGTGGTAGTACCGGTACCGTTAATAACGGTGGTACCGTCACGTTCTGTTCACGGGTGCCCGTACGGCCACCAGGTCAGACCTGGTGGCTGCAAAGGCACCCACGAGCAGAACTCGTAGTTTGCTGGTACGGTAACAACGGTACCGCCAAGCTTACCGTTACCGTTGTTACTGTACCAGCAAATTCGTAGTGAGGCCCATTGTATTATTATTTGGTTTTGAGAATGTGCAACATGCCCCTAGGTCTCAGTGCGCCCACATAACAAAGGACAAAGGACAAACAAAGCAAAATGATAAGGGATGCTGAAGTGAAAGATGTTAGTCAAGATAGAGAGATATGCCTAGTCATTAGAGTTAAACAGAAACGTTTGTATAGCTTTTTTAAAAGTGATAAGATTAGGAAGAAGTTTTAAGTCTAAGTGAATGGAGTTCTAAAGATTCGGCGCACAGGTGTCAAAACAGGCCTCCCCATATTTTTTAAGATTGAAGCGGGCACCATCAGATTTCCAAGTGCATTGGATCAAAGAAGACGTGTATTTAAAGTCGTCTTCAGGCCCTGTTGTAGATAAAAGGGTGCACTATATCATATACCAGTATATATCATATATTATGGCATGCTTATGACCTGGACAAGCCACAGTGGACCAAGCACCTTGAAGCCTCTCTTGTGCTAGATGGAATTACCAATAAAGATCTCAGACCAAAAAACCGGACAAACCCAGAAAAGATGGCAAAGTTACTACTTTATTCTCAATTCAATAAGGCAGGGCGAACTGACAAACAATGGACTGATGCTCGCACACTCACACACAAATTTGATTACACAGAGGTTATATACCCCAAGATGCATCATCTATGACGTTATTACACGTGGCAAACTGTGATGAAACATATTGTCGGGAATGAGTGGTTAGGCGAACATATGTACCAATGGCATGCATATGGGTTAGTACTTCATTGGCTGCCCCTTATCTGTAGGGAACGTATTGAACGTCCTCTAAATATGTATTATACTGATTATACCTGAAAAAATTGCAACGTATTGACCTATGCAACATTGTATAGCATGCTGCCCCATAGACACTCTGATTGGTTGGCATACTCACCCAACATTGGGCTGTTGCTTGCTAGCAGCACATAGGCAAAATGAAATCCAGGTGCTTGGTTTACGTCAGATTACTCCTCACTTTCCCAATTAGTCCATCATCTCTCATAAATCCAACCATATGCCAATGTTTCCTGTCTTTAGTTGACCTTGTAGCATTCTCTCTGTTCTGGGACATTCAAGGGAGTGAAAGCACATACTATCTTCAACTGAAGCTTAATGAATAGCCCTTGTTTTTGACTTCTGAATCACGTGTGAGGAGAATGTATATTTATAATGTTTGCCCTCCTATTTACAGATATTTGATTCAATCATACTGGGTGTTCTTGCTCCTCTTGGCCTCTAGAGACTTGCTCACTCCATCTTGTTGGAATCTTATGCATTGTTAATTGTCCAATACTTAGCTCTTGCAAATGTTTTCTTCTACTTTAATCTAAGAGAAATGTATCTGACGTATATGGCGTATCCGTCTGCCTCAATTTGTGCCTTGCAATTATTCCTTGAAATAGCATCCTTGATCCCAGGCCAACACAGACTCCTCTTTATTTTGCACACAAAGCTATTTCTCCGATGTCTCCTGACTCTGCACCCCTGGTTTGTTTCTGAGGTAGCTGGATTGAATCTTTATACGAGCCGACGTCCATTTTCCTATCATGGCCGCTCTTGCCACGTTATATTTTCCTCTATTGCAAGCTTCTGGATGTCTCATCTACCTTGCATTACTGCATATTTACACTTATTGGTCAGCAAGTTACGTCATCTTCTTTGTATATGCTAACTTTATCATTTCGTACATGTTTCTCCAGTTACATTGTTATTCCTAAGTATTTTCATATTGTTTTAGTATGTCCTCGTATATCTTCTTTATGACATCACTCTGGCCTCATGAGATTTCACTCAGCGCTACATAATGTCCAAAGGTGCGTGCTGACATCCTTCCACTCTTTCAGTGCGAGGGTACATTCGGTATGGCTGCCTGAGTGCATATCGTCTCTCATACACTCGATGCAGTATAAGCATAATACATGGAGTCCCACATATAGCCCTTCTTCTACTGTTCCAGTATGACAGAGGTTAGGGTGTGGGAGCTTGGGAAAAGCATCCACCGGCTCCTCTGCTTTCCCCCCCTCTGGTCGAGTCCTCGTCCATATTCTCCTCTTCAATCTCCTTCACCTTCTCTTCATACTGTTGTTTCTTTCAAATCCATATCTTTGTCACCCCCAGGTGACCTGCATTATTTATATGTTCATCCAAACTCTAGGTCATGTTGCAGCATTCTCCTGATGGTGGACAGAATATCCAATGTCCTACATATATTTTATGATCCCTAGGGTAGTAAAGCCTCGTTCCTAGAGGTGCCAGGGGACTTTTCTTTATATTCTAACGTGCGCTTTCCTCATCCTGCATCTTCTCACCAGCTCCAGCATCTATATCAATCATTATCTTCATCCCAGTGGCTATCTTAGCTGTCTTCTGGCACTGTCCCAAGATAATGCTTATAAGACAGAATCCCAGCAATACCAACACAAGTATTGCTTTGAGTATTTTGAAAGCATCTGTCAGCCAGGTTGGAATCCACGATAACAGAATTGAAAACCAGTCATCTCCTGCCGTCTCATCAACTTCATCTTCCATTTTTGTATGCAGAGTCTTTAGCATACTTATTGCTTCGATCAGGATTCCATTGGCTCCATCATGATACGGTGTGAATATACAGCAAGAAGGCCCTACCTTGGCAAACACCACTCCTTCCATTGCTGTAATTAAGTCCAAGACATGCCTGTTCTGGAGAGTCATTGCATTGAATCCTTTTATTGTTGCATTGATCATTTGTAACAGCTCCCATCAGGTAATCTGCAGCCACTTGGCATACATTGCAGTCTAGAGTCCTGACATGAATATAGATGTCATTAACATTGCTGTCTTGCTGAACAGTTTATGTTTATCTGGAATGTATTCATAGGCCTTTATCGATTTTGATGAGAAGTAGTTCCCTCTTTTCAGGCAGCGAAGAATGAGCAATCTCTTCCTTCTCTGGTGTTTGTTCATTTTTGTAAATTCATCGATATTGAGATCACTTTGAGGAATCACTAATGCGTGAACATGTATTAGTACAATGGAACATACTCCTCCCCAATTTTAAGGCAACTGCATGTAAGCTCAGGATCCACAGGCCCAATATCGGTCCATCAGTACTGCAGTTCCTCCATTCATCCCTGAGACCTTCATTGTCTGTCTGCATCCTTTGTTTTCTCCTACCTGAACCGAGCCTCCATTCTTGAAGCATGTTGTTGCATTCTTTAATGGTATTATGTATACAGGTCCTGCTTCATTGTCAACTCATATTAGTAACTTGGAGTATTTGGCCCGTGACTACAGGCATCTGTCATTTGCTATTTGCACTATGCTTATTGGTTGTTTCTTCAATAAGTGTGCAGGGCAAGATAATAGTCCTTCTTCCCATCCGGTACTGTTGGCAACACGCCCATACACCAATTGCTCAGGTCTCTCCCAGCATCCTCACTCTCCTGACCATTCAGTCATATCTGGGAAGCCCATTTCAACAGTATTTATTTGATTTTCAATTTGGGATGGATACATACTTTTTTTGCTTGTCCATCCCACTTTCCATCCTCCTTTTTTTCACATAAGTATTTTCATATGGACATGTTGCTCTTGATCGCCATCGTGAAGTTGCCCATTTTCCTTCGAATTGGCCTCTGGTCATACACGCTGCTAGATGAATGAGACATATTGCATCATGTGCAGGCATCTCTTTGGCAATAAATGTCCTTGCTGCATTCATGGCATATGGTATTAAAGAACAGACATAGCAGCTTTCATCTGCCATTCTCTCCCCCACTTTCTTCATGTGTTGATACCATAAATTGGGCAATGGTAAATGCAATAAAGGCGAGAGGTATTAATTAAAAACTTGTAGGCTCTCATTACGAGTTTGGCGGTATTCTGGTGGTAAATCTGCTGGAATAGCGCCAAATAAAATTACTGTTACTGCCACTTGGTCCAGCAGATTTACCGCCGGATTACAAGTGGTGGTAGCTGGTGTTACTCTCCATTTTAGGACACCATGGTGATTTAGACAAAATTAGCACTGGCAGTAATTCCGCCATCGGTTATTCTGCCGATTTTGCCAATTTTTTGGCAGAAACCTGGAAGATTTCTGAGTACTTGATCACCTTTAGAGATTTGGAGCTGCAGAAGTACATTTGTGCCCTTACGTACAGGTATATTTCATATATTTACAGTACATATTATTGTATTTGTGTTTTGCATAGCACAGTACATGTGGTTGACTATAACATATGAGGGAGGGACTGGGTTACAATATGTGGCATGGGATGTTGTTGCCCTGCGGGTTGGAAGCGATGCGCGAAGGCAAGAAGCCTCTGCGGCACATAAGTATTGACTGAACAGTAAAGTCTTGAGGTTCATCCTGAACAGCAAGAGTGTTGGCTCAGTCCCGATTGACACTGGGATGATTTTCCAGAAGGGAGGGGCATAGCAAGAGGTTTTTGCCTGTTTATTTTCTTGTGAATCAGTTTTGGGGCAAAACAAGCCTCTGATGCACAAGTGCACGAGTGCCAGCAAGACCTCATGAATATTATATGAGAATAGAGTAGAGTTTATAAAAGTTCTGATGTTGACTACCGATGATTAACTCAATAGGATAAGAATTTAAGCGTCACTAGTGTAGTGGAAAAAATGAAAAACTGAACACATGGAGGAGATGGGCTGTTGGGCATAAATCAACATTTCAATGAAGTGAGATTAAGCTGATCCCTGTGGCACTTGTCATGACAGGGATCAGAAACAGACCAAGAGTCAATCTCTGAGAATTAAACTTTTATTGTGGGGTTTAACATTGGATGGAAAAAAATATCAAAATGGGGAAAGGTTTAGGGATATTCAACTCAAGACTTTGGGTTGCAACACTGCTCACAATATGCCCGAATTTGGATTGTAGGGATTTGTTGGTCCTTTACCCTGTTACTGCTAGAAGGCCTTTTTGGACTTTAGGGTTTCCCACCCCTTCTCCTTTTGCCCACTCGTATACTTCAAGGTTACGGAACTCTTTACTATTCTCTTTCTCCGTCTCAGTCTTCAGGGTTTCTGGCACCCTTCTTCTTTCTCCCAGATTCTCGGGCTTAAGGGTTTCCTTCACCCTTTCAGCTTTCTGCCTGTCTTGGGCTTAAAGGTTTCTTGCACCTTTTCTTCCCTTTCCATGCTTCTTGTTTAGACCCTGGTTCACTCTTTTTGTGTTCAAGTATACTTGTTGCCTTCAAACTCTATGCAATCTGGAGAACCATCTCCAGTAGTTTTAAGTAGAACCGTGGAGCACAGACTAGTACTACCTTTTCTAGTCAACCAAGAAATATTCCTGTATTTTCAAGAGTCGTTCGCATATCCCCTCCTGGATTTCTCAAGAGTCTGTTTCCTGACCACCTCTACCATGCAGCACACTCTCATGCCTGCTGCCAGCATAGGTATGACCCTTTTGAATTATGGTCTTCACCCTGCCCCCTGCCTCGGGCCCAACTCGCCTCCTATGCTGCCTGTTTGTCTACTCACCCCTTCTGTTCTCATCCTACCTCCTCCAGGTATTCATCAACCTTCTCCTTATCTCCACTTGTCACCTTCTCCTGATGTTCACCAACCTCCTCCATCATTTCCTCTTCACCCTCCACCTGATCTCCACTAACCTCCTAATTTGTCTGTCACCCCATTCTCAAGTGTCCCAACCTCCTCCTCAATTCCTTCTTCCACCCCCTCCTGATGTTGAACAACCTCCTTCCCAGTGCCTCCTTCTGAAACCTCCCCAAATTCCTCATTCCAAAACCACCTCAATTCCTTGTTTCACCTCCATCTGGTGGTGCCAAACCTGCTGGATTTCTCCATCCACCTCCTTCTACCCTTTCACCTCCGTGCTTCTTTCCCAACTACTCCTTTGTCGCACTCATTCTACCCTTCAAACTCCTCTTTTTCCTCTACATGCGCCACAATCCTTCTTCTCTTCATTGATCTGCAAACTGTTGCCAGCAGCTATTTCTCCAAACCCCCACTGTGTCTGACTGAGATTCTGTGCTCATATAGCCCTGTGGCCCCCTCCCCTTGGCCAGACTCTCTGTGAGTATCTCTGCACCTTTGATGTCGAATTAATTAGGGACTGGTTGGCTGTGGCTAATAGGTTCACCCGATACCACTAATTGACTGAGGAGGCAGGCCAAGACTTTTAATTTGTGGTCTGCCATCTTGGTTTTTGGATACCTCATTGCTGGTCTTCCAGGTATGCTGCTTTTCTGAGGCGGTTATTTTAAAATACTTTTAGGCATTCAGTAAGTTGTTGAATCACTCCTGCTTCATTTGTGTTTGTTCTGCTCACAGAACAAACACTACAGGCATAGTTTAAGCAGTCTGCAGTTTTATGCAAACTCCTTTCACGGGCCTAATGGCGTATTTCCATGAACTCCTGATGCCTAGGTAACCCTGTAAGTGACTTTGTGCAAGAATTTGCGAGGGCTGCCTTGTGTGTGAGCAGTCACTTGTGCAGGATCATCATTTCTTGTGAAGTACAGTCTGTTGGTGTTTCATGAAAGTGAAGGAGCACTTGGTACAAAGGTCACAGGACTGCATGAAAGGGATGCGTTGCAGAGCGTCCTTGGGTCAGGGTACTTGTTTGATGTTTCTGAAAAAGAGCAGAACTGTTTTAATAGGTCCAATAAGACCAAGGCCCAACACCGTCTTTGTTCAGCATATTTCTCAGTTGGTCCTGGATCACTACAAACCCTGATTCACTGACTTACCATGAATGAAACCTTCCTTACAGAGCATCTGGATCTAGACACAAATCTGTGCAGCTATTTGTTTTTATTGAAAAACTACAGTTTCAACTCAAAGTAAAAACTTTTGTTTCAACTTCCTTCAACATTTTAAACATTACTTCATCCAATCCAACAGCACATTAACCAGTGACAGTACTGCTCATATCACAATTCATTGAAAAGATCAGATAAATCAGTCTCACATTAGCCCAATCCACAACACCTCATGCCATGTCTCTTCTTCATGGAACAATTTTTAGAAGCATATCCATATAATTTACAATTGCGCAAACATGTTTCACATTGTTTCCAGAGGTAATTCTCGACCACCACACCATCATATCATCGTCAATAGGTGCAAACTGCCCAAGATGTAAGGAACGTTGGTTACGGGTTTCTTCGCACTCAATTACTAAATGTTTTAACGATTCGACAGACACACAGCAAAAGCGACAGAGATTGTCCTTTATCGTTTTATCTTTTCTTTGCCACAAAAATCATTTTGTTTTCAGTGTGTTTGTTCGAAACCTCAAGAATTGATCCCGATAATAACGACATGGACATTGCAACAAGTAGCAAGACTGGATATTTAGTTTTTTCTGTTCAACCCCCAACCAATGTATCTATTGCAACTTTTCTCGTTTATCTATGTTAACTATCCACACCCAAGACTCAAATTTTTTTGGGCATATTGTGGCCGATTTAGAAGATCTTGTTTTTTAATGTCGGCCGTATCAACAAATGCCAATAATTTACAAAACCATTGATGTAATAAGTTTGGACAATTATCGTCAAGTTCATTTGTAAAGATTTGATAAGCAGGAGTCGGACTGTCCAGAAGCATCTTCTGCATTACCAAAATAGATCACCATACAACATTGCTATAAAGCGAATTTAATGACAATTCATGTCTTAGTATCGTCATCGATATAGATTGCGGAAGTTTGAGAACATGGCGCCAGAATCGCCCTTCCAACATATTCCACGTTTGATCTTTAATATTCCAGCCCGCTTCTGCACCAAAAGTAATTACAGGAATAACTTTTTGCAAGTAGAACGTCAATACAGGCAGTATACTAAATTTACCATCGTTTTTATTTATCTTTGCCCCCTGTAGTGCAAGCTTTATCATCTTTGATTTTAGTTCCTTCACCCAATGATGTTCACAAATGAAATTATTAAATTGGATCCCCAAATATCTTATAGATGTTACAGAAGAAAGACATTGGCCCGCAACAGACCACCTGAAGGATTTATCCCTCTTGATGCTCATGTCGCCAATAGACACAATTTTTGTTTTTTACGTGTTTATCGTGATATGATATGATATGATATGATATTTGTAACGCGCCTATACACAAGTGTTTCAAGGCGCGACGAGGCAGGGAGGGAGGGAAACAAGGGGAAGACAGACAAACGATCCTACTAGGCCAGGTGTCATTCAGATCGCGCAAGTGCAGAGGTAAGGGGAAAAGGAGAAAGTGCAGGGGGAGGAGGTGGGGGGGAAGTGCGGTACAAGGTAAGTAGCGTAAAAAAAATAAATAATAAGTAATAAATAAAAGGGCCAGCTGGTGGCAAGTGCGAGGTAAGTGCAGAGCAAGTGCTGGGAAGGGGGCTGTAGGGATGCAGTGTCAGTCCCACAGTGCAGGGGGAGCCAGGGAGGCAGTGCAAGTGGAGAGTGGCTGGGACCTGGACCGAGGTCGCTGAGAGTGGCTCAGATGCAGGTTTAGTGCAGAATTCAGTGGGGAGTTAAGCAGGTTTAGCAGGGGAGAGGGAGAGAGAAGGCAGAAGCGAAGAGGAAGGTTTTGAGGTGCTTCCGGAACCGGAGATGGTTCTCCTCAAGTTTCAGGGAGGCAGGAAGGCTGTTCCAGAGGGAGGCCCCTGCTGCGGAGAGAGATCTACCCCCAGCTCGTTGCTTCGAGAAGCGGCTGACCATGAGGGAGTTGGAGAAGGATGAGCGAAGGGCTCGTGAAGGAAGATATTTAGGAAGAGAGAGTTGAAGGTATTTAGGCCCCAGGCCCCAGAAGGCCTTGTGGACAATGCAGAGGGTTTTGAACTTAATCCTCGCAGCCACTGGGAGCCAGTGAAGAGATTTCAGTCCTGGAGAGATACGGTCCCTGGGCTTGAGGCCAAGGACAAGTCTCGCAGTTCTGTTCTGGATAAGTTGCAGAGGGCGGAGAGTGGAGGCAGGCAGATTAAGATAGAGGCTGTTACAGTAGTCCAGCCTTGAGAGAACCAGGGCTCGGGAGACAGTGAGCTTCTGGGGGAAGGAGAGGAAGGGAAGAATACCTCTGAGGAGGTGCAGCTGGTAGTGTGACTTCTTAGAGACGTCAGATATATGAGGAGAGAAGGAGAGTGTGGAGTCGAAGATGACCCCAAGGTTTTTAGCCTTGCAGGTAGGGGCAGGAAGGGGGCCAAGGGAGGCCGGCCAGAGAGCTGCAGGGAAGGAGGGAGTGGGTGTGCCGATGAGTAGAATCTCAGTCTTACTGGCGTTAAGGCAGAGGTCATTGGCGGCACACCATTCCTGGATAGCAGACAGACAGTCGGAGATGAGGGAAGGAGAGGAGGAGGCCGAGGGTAGCCTGAAAATGAGCTGGGTATCGTCCGCATAGCACTGGAAGTAGGGGCAGAGAGCGGCGATGCGGTGGGCAAGGAGTGCCAGATACTGGTTGAAAAGCCAGGGAGAGAGGTTGGATCCCTGGGGGACACCACAGGTGGAGAAAAAGATGTCAGAGAGGAAGGAGCCCATTTGGACCTGGGAGGGTCGACCGGAAAGGAAAGAGGTCAGCCAGGCCAGAGCCTGACCAGTGATACCCAGGTTATCACGGAGACGGTTGAGCAGGATGGCATGGTTGACAGTGTCAAAGGCAGAGGAGAGATCGAGCAGAATGAGAACACAGGGAGTGTTGGAATCGAGGTTCAGGAGCAGGTCCTCACGGATGTTCAGGAGAGCAGTTTCCGTGCTTCGGGCCGCTCTGAAGCCGGATTGATGGTCATGCAGATTACCAACAGATTCAGCATGGAGGTTAAGCTGGGAGATGGCCAGTTTCTCCAGGAGCTTGCCCAGGAAGGGAGTGATGGAGATTGGGCGATAGTTGGCCGGGCAGGAGGGGTCGGAGGAGGGTTTCTTGAGGAGGGGGTGCACAAGGGAGTGCTTGAGGGGGGATGGGAAGACTCCAGAGGCGAATGAGTGGTTGCAAAAGGCAGCCAAGGCAGGAGCCAGGGAGTCGATGTGGTCCTTGATGGTTTTGGAGGAACAGGGGTGAACCTGTTTAGACGAGGCTTTCATAGATCGGACTTGTCTGGAAACCTCATCAGCAGAAAAAGGTGGAAAAGCAGAGAAGGAGGGCGGAGGGGAGGCTGCAAGAGAGCAAGAGGAAGGGCCGGGAAGAGAGGGAGGGAGGAGAGAGGAGGAGAGCGAGGACAGGATGTCCTGAGTTTTTGAGATGAAGTGCGAGGCCAGTGCGGTGCAGAGGGCCTGGGAGGGGACAGGAGAGGTAGAGACTGCAGCAGGGTTGGCCAGCTCCTTGCAGATTTTAAAGAGTTCGGCCGAGTTGTTAGATGCCTCAGAGATGCGGGCTTGGATAAGGGCTCTCTTCTTGGTGAGAACGGAGAGCCGGTATTGCCTTTGGAGCAGGCGGCAGGCCAGTTTGTCAGAGGATGAGCATGAAGCACGCCATTTCCTCTCTCGTGAGTTCGTTTATACCCAAGTATTCATGTAAGCTGGTAAGTAGGCGTTGGAGACCAATTTGTGTTTTGTCCATCAGAACCAAGTCGTCTGCATAGACAATACATTTTACTGGAACTTGGTTTATTTTGGGTGGAAAACAGTGCACCTGATCAAGATGTACAGGAAGATCGGCCAAAAATATTTTGAACAATTCGGTGGCCAAGGGACACCCCTGTTTGACACCCTTTGCCATCGGTATGATGTCAGATAGTTCACCACTTTTACTGAGTCTCACACGAATCGAGGTGTCCGAATGGAGGGCCATAATAGGATCAAGAATATTTGCTGGGCAGTTCCACTTAAACAGTTTTGCCCAGAGCAGGCCTCGATTTAAACTACCAAAGGCCTGCTTCATATCAATAAACGCCAAATTAATTTTGCCTTTTGATTTCAGGGCTTCCAATTTTAGGATTGTGAGAATCAATAAATTTACATCAGCCCCAACAACCCTTGTGAAGCCTGTTTGTCGTACATCCAGAATACAAGCCACCTGTGCCCATTTTGCAAGCTTCAGCCGCAATGTGAGCCAAAGATCTTACCAATTGTATCCAGGAGGGCAATTGGGCGATAGTTTTCAGGATTGTCCCAACTTCTCCGGTCCAGAAGACGTTACCTGCCCGGACCAACCCCACTACCCTTCATCGGCAACCTGTAGACGCTGAAATTTGAGCTTAGGCATGAAGTCCTCATGCAGGTACCAAGGAATGCCAATGAACCATGGCATCCTGTAAACATGCCCGCGACTAGCTCTACAGAAATTAAGGAGCATAGTAAATCAAGCAACAGGGTGGGGCAATACCAAAAACTGCAGACAGAGCTGAAATTGAACAAGACAAGGCATACAGATTGGTTTAACTAGGGTTTATGGGGCTTATTTGCAAGTTGCTCTTACAGGCGACTCCTTACATTCCCTGTTAATTAGCCACAAAAATCATTTTTTATTATTTCCTGATAATCTTCAATTTGTCGCAGGTCACAGGATTCGGACGGGAACTAAGCCCAAGCCGTCCACGGAATAATTGTAAAAATGAGAAAATTCCAGGACTGCGCCAGTGTATAATTGTAACTGTTGCTTCAATAAATCACCAAAACATTTTGAAACAGTTAGCCCTCTTGAAACGTGTTTCGGCTTTCTATGAGCCTTTTTAAAAAATGGGCCAAAGTTGAAACGATACAGTCCATAAGATTATTTTCAGTATGCCAAATCACTGGGACCAATCCCCACAATTCAATATTCCTGTTAGTTCATGTTAGCAACGCGTCGGCTTACATGAACTAACAGGAATATTGAATTGTGGGGATTGGTCCCAGTGATTTGGCATACTGAAAATATTCTTATGGACTGTATCGTTTCAACTTTGGCCCATTTTTGAAAAAGGCTCTCTTGAATGTTGCGCCTAGAGCACAAGCGAAGTGCACGACAAGAGCACGTCTGTAGAATAGGTTTCCTTCTCTCTTTTTTATCTTTTGTTTTAAACTTTTTCTGCTAGACAAAGAACCTGAATAAAACTTTTTTTAAAATTATTTGAATAGCAGTCAACATATGCCTGATCTCTCCTGGCATGTGCCTTTTAACAAATACTTCCTAATTCTCAATAGAGATGGTAGTTTGTATATAGGTTAGCGATAGGGCAAGTTTCTCTCCGTCTATCCCCTCATCCTAGACAGGCGGAGCAACCAGTGCGTTCTAGGGATAGAAAGACACAAGGGCTTAGCAGAGTATGGTTGAAGGGCAAGAAAGACTAGGGCAACACAAGTTGGTGAAAGCAACATTGTAGAAATCATTGACCTGTGGTTTTCTTGTGCAATAACTAATATATTATAGACCAACAGTAACGCTGTGGTCACTTTATGGGCTCTGTGTTTAAGTACCCTGCCTGATTTCGATGTTGGGGTTTATCAAGGATTATCAATGGGGCTGGGTGCAGCCACAAGCCATCCCATGGCCACTCTATCATGTCACACTCAGGAGGCAGGAGATTGTCACCTTAGAAGTTCCTTTAAGGGAATCAAGTGGGAGAGGGAATTTCATGTACTCCTGCACAATTGACTCCTCTCATAAAGGTACAGACACCCTATATAAACCCACAGGGGGAAGGAGTGGCACCTGACCCCACAGATAGAACCCTTGCTATCAACTAGTCATTCCACAAGTGCTCACACTCAACCATCGAAGACCAGCTAGTCTAAGGGAGTCCACCCAGAGGGCACGGTCTCTGTGTGAGAGAAATAGAAAAGATCACTCAAGGGGAGAGACTAGCCAAACACAAGTCCCACAACAATTGTAAGCCATCATCCAGCACCCATACCAGCTGAATAGGGTGGGAAAATGGGTTCCCTTAAGCCAAATAGTCCTGGAAGACAGGGACAAGGCCCTTTAAAAGGGGGTTTCTTTGGCACAGGATATGTGTGGGAGTTTAGAGGAAAATCTAATTTGGAGGAAGCTTGAGAGAAGAACAGAAGGAGCTGGAGAGGATCGGACTAAAGGAGAGGCTCAGGAGGAGGAATATGCATGGGATTGACCGATTAAAGACACAGAGGTATAGGAGGAGAAAGACCCACATGGCTAGAAGGTGAAAGAGCCAGAGGGTTGGGAGGAAAAAGACCCAGAGGGCTGGGAAAAAAAGAGACCCAGAGCGCTGGGTAGCGAATGACTTGGAGGACTCACAAGAAAGACAGAAAAGGGGAAGAAAGAGCTATATATTAGTAAAGAAAGATGCTATCGTGGTGGAACAAAAGGAGTCACTATCAGAGAATATGAAGGAAAGTGATAACGAGTTGGTGGAAGAGTTGTTCAGTGAGGTGAAGGAGTGGAGAAACATCTGGAAGGTGAAGGAGTAGGTGATATGTAACAGTAAAGGGGAAATATGTTGGAGCATCAAGGAGGTGAAGGAGGAGGTTGGGGGAGACGACATCATCGATGAGGTGGAAGAACAGTAGTTAGAAGAAGCCTAGATGATACAGCGTACACTCAGGAGGGTTGGCGAAACAAGCTTGTGGTGATATGTCAAGAGAGAGAGAGAAAGTGAGAGAGTTGAGGCTAGATAGCCAGGATGCTAAGATGGAGCGTTGTGAGGTGGACAATTGGGAAAACTGATCAGATCCTAGTCTTTCTGTAGATCCAGGCCTTAGTTGAAGGCCTGATTCACTGTCCCACATCTATGAAACATCCAGTCTGTTGATTTTGCAGTACAAAGCTGGCACAGCCTCAGCCAGAGATCCTAAATAGCAAGAAGAAGGGCACAGGAACTTTTAAACCTTGGGCTATACGCCTAGTATGTTAATCTGGCCCAGCGAGAACCGAACCTGAACATACCAAGAAAGGAAGAGGTCTTTTTGCTTGGACATTTGTGTATGACCCTGGAAGACACTGCTACCAGAGAGCTTTTGGCTTTGACACGGAGATACACTAGTTTTGAGTTTCCCCAAGAAGTGAACTCATTCTGGATAAGCACCAGGTGGAGGGGGCTTTCTGGCTGCGAGACTCTGTGGGAGAGGCATAGGTCTTTCCAGTGTTATTCTCCTCCTTGTGTGGGCCATTGCCTTAGATATTCGGCTTTCTCGCCAGTGGGCACTGATCAGCAAATCTCACTCTCCCAATGTAACAATCCAATATGGCAGACAACCAGTTAACGACCTGGGTTCGCAGGTAAAAAGGGGCAGTACTAGTACATTCTAAATGGCAAGAACACTGCTCAGGCAAAAAGAACCACTAATCCCAAATCCTACAAACGAAACACACTCGCTTGAATTCAGTAGACCAAGAAAACTCTATGGGGTCACAGCAATGCATGTACAGGCACATATAAAAGGTAACTTGTGCAGAGAGTTGTAGGAGTTTAGAGAAGGAGCTAATGTAAAGACAGCTGAAGAGGAGTGCAGAAGGAGCATGAGGCAGGATGCCTGAGGATGGACACAAAAGGCAGAAGAGAAAAGTACTGAGGAGGGTGGAGTAAGAAGCTGATAGGATGCTGGGAAGAGGAAGACTCAGGAGGCTGTGTTAATTAGATATGAGACTGGAGAGAAGAAGACCAAGAAGGTTGTGGAGAGCGGGGCCCAGAAGCTGGGGGGAGAGAGAGAGAGAGAGAGAGAGAACCAGGAAGCTGCAGAGTGGGAGAAAGACGAAGAGGCCAGGGAGAGGAGAGACCCAAGGGATAGGAAATAGGGAGACCCAGGATGCTTGCAAGAGAAGGACCAAGGAAGCTGTGGGGAGAGAGAGAGAGAGAGAGAGACCTAGGAGGCAGGGGGGGGTAAATTCTGCAGCTGGCACTTGATACAGAGGTGCCTAAGGATGAGGGGGAGAGAGATGGGCTAAGGAGGAGGTGGTGAAAGGAGCTAAGGAAGATGTGATGTGGGAAGGTAAGGAGGAGGAGGTGAAAGAAGTCAACAATTAGGTGGCAACGAATCTGGCACCTGATACAGTTGGGCCAAAATGAGTGGTAGAAAAATGAGGAGAACATTTTGAATAAGAAGAAGCTGACAGAGGAAAAGGCAGTGAACAGTGACAAGGTGAATACAGAGAGCGGTGAGGAAAGAGACAAGGCATAGGGGATGAATGGAGAAATACCAAGTAGCAGAGAAAGGAGGAGACTGAGGGGAGACAGAGTAGGGAGGTTGACAACAGTGTAGGAGAGAGGGGTATTAGACCCTCAGAGTGTTAAAACAGAATTTTGAAGTGAGGCAATCACCAAGTCTAGAAAGAGGGAGCATGGGGAAGAAGAAGGAATGCACATGTGTCAAAATGATGTGGAGGTGCATCTGAAGAGGACAGAGGGGAGAGGAAAAGGGATTAACTGGAGATCCTTGGGTCTGAGCCCAAGGTGGGGCATCAAGGAGGAGAGAGACATTGGGTTGGGCAGCTGTAGATCCATGATTTGAGAAAGAGAGGCATTGAAAGTCCTAGCAAGAACCCCATAGCAATCCTTTAGTGTCCTCTTATTTTCCTATGGCTCTGGCCGTTGGTAAATTGCCAACTTCAATGTGACCGGGACTACAGAACCTGCTGTCCATGACTCCAATTCAAACACAAGTTTCCCCTCCATACAGTAGCTGCACAAGAACATTACCCAGCGAACTACGAATATCATACACTGAGACTTAACTTCTTGGATTCTTGGTCTATATGAATTCAGGAGTGTGCGCTTGGTGTGCAGCAAATGAAATTAGTATTCTCTGTGCCTGAGCAGTGATGTTGCCATGTGGTATGTTCTGGTTCTGCCCCCTTTTTATGTACATACCCAGACATTTTAAGGGAAGTCTGCCATATTGCATTGTTAGATTGAGAGTGCAAGGTCTGTCGAACTGTCCACTGTTCCCGAATTCGGTGCTCGCTGCTAAGAGAGCAGAATATCTGAGGCAATGGGCCGCTTTGAGGGGAGAAATAATGCACTCACCATATTAACATAAGCACTGGAATGATCCTTGTTGTGGCCCGCTCCCGGACTACCGGAGCGGGCAACAGCTGATGTCGGGATCACCCGACAGGACTCGCCGAGCCGCATACATGCAGCTCCCAGACAGCAGGGGGCACCCTGCTTACTCCGGATCACCGGAGCGGACCATGATGACTGGGGGCACCTAGCTACCACCCGCCTTGGCTCTGGGGGCACCCAGGCCGAGGCTGGTGGACAGGCAATGTTCACATGGCAAGACAGCTCCAGGGGGACAGTGTTGCCCAGCAGGGGCACCGTCCAAATGCCGGGCCACGTGGCGAGGCCCTCAGCATGCTGCGCCGCACCAGCATGGTGCTTGCAAGGAGACGCAGAAGTCAGAAGTACAATCGACTGACGAGCCGGAAGCGGCTCATCCTTTTTATTAGTTTGGTCACATGGTTACTACCATGTGACCATGATGCAGATCGTGGGAGCTACCATTCTCCCCAGAAGGGGTCACATGCACCACTCCTCCTTTTTCATAACGAAAAAACAAATACAAGGTCACAACACAATGCACACAATAATACCAAGACTACAAATACCACTAGTCTTCACACACATAGAGCCCCGGTTACTCACGGGGTGACATTCCGGGTTGATGAGTTACTGGTGACACGTTAGAAAAACTCCCCATGCAAACACACCCTTTATTCACCTGGATGAGTGGACCATGCCCCCCCCCCGACACACCACCACCGGTCGCACCCGGCACCTCTCACTACAAAACCCACAAACATAGGAACATATCTTCAAGTCTCCTTTTGGCTGGGCGAGTTTAGTCCTGGGGGCTCCCCGTCTTTATGTGTACGATTGCAGGATCCACAGGGTACCAGTCCGACCTCCACTGGTGTGCCTTCAGGACAGTTCGAAATTCACGGGCCGGTAAAGCCGCACTTGGGAGCACCAGGGGCCAAATCGGTGTTAGACAGAATCACCTGCAATACTATTGGGAACACTGTAGGCAATTAGGATTACAAATGTAAGCACAATTTCACCTTTGGTACAAGCCTGTACTACACAGTAAAGTGCTAGCGATGGCTGAGCAGCCAGACTTATCTCAAGAGTTTAGGTGAGCTGTAGAACAAGTTACACAAAGGACCAACAATTACAGTGATTCAAATATACACTTACTCAAGGTTTCTTGGTAAAAGAATATACATTTATTTACTCAGTCAGTTAGAAAACATTACACTAGCATAAGCAGTTCAATATCACAGACTAATAAACCACAAAAATACAACCGGTAAGTAAATGAACAAGTTTAGCTCCAAATGAAATGGGAGCAAAATGGCACTTCAGATACTTAATAAAGGGGTAAAAAGACAAGGCTATAAGAATAGACAGCCCAAATACATTCATAGCAGGGCAAAGGGTTTCAGTTAAATACAACCAGCAATTCTTCTCAATATGCCTGGGCCCAAGTCAATGGTTCAGAGTCTTTTGTATAGGATAGCACAGTTCTGGTATATAACGGTTAAGTATTTGCCATGGAAATTAGAAGAATTTGGATAGGCGAAAAGTTTGATGAATTTTAAGGGAAGGATAAGCATTCGTAGTTGAGGAAAGTTTCATGCACTTTCTCGATAGCCGAAAAGATTTCCGGACCGCGTTTGCACAGTACCTTGTCAATGAAGAAGAGCTGTAGCTGAGGCAGTTGTTCCTGGCAGTTTGAGCAGATCTCGCTGTTCCTGAGCTTCAGTCGTGGGGACAAGAATGAGGATGTCGGGAGGTTTCTGCACTGCTGAGGGATGAGGCCAAAAGCTGTAGCAAGACATCGGTTTAAGGTGTGAGTGCCTTAAAGTCCACAAGCTGGTTTCCTTCCCTCTGGCTATCCGGTTTTCAACAGCACTCTGATGGAAATTCGACCGGATGGGGACGGTGTCCAGGTGGCTTGTGAGTTGGTTGCTCCCACCAAACTCAAGGGAAGAAGTTAACCTTGAAGGGCTTCTCTGTCGATGGAGTTTCAGGCAATTCAGACCTGCAGCAGGGCTTCACTGGTTGCCCAAGAGTTGCAGCAGTCCTCTTCCTTCAGCTCATCTTCAGTTTTTTCGTTCCAGTGGTCGACTCTCCTTTCCAAGTCCCAGAGACCTGCTTTTAAATAGTTTTCCCCCGTTCATTCCAGCCTGGCTGTCATTCACACAGCAGGGTGACTGTCCTTGCCGGACAGCCAGCCGGCCAATCATGCCAGAGTGCATTCAGGTCTCCTAGGAGACTAAGCACAAGGAGTTTCGGGCACCTCCCTCACATCCTGTCCACCCCAGACACTCAGGCGCCAGAGGAGGGCTTCAGCACTGAAGCCCGCCAAAGGCCAATGAACAAAGGGACCAAACCTGGTTTGGCGCACAGAGACAAACACAAGAAGGACCTTTCCTAAAAGAAATGGTGAAAAAAGATGACCGGAGTCTGTTTTTACAGATAGGTCTTGGGCGCCATATTGAAAAACATGGCTGACCCGATTTTTAGCTACCGTTGTTAGCGGTTGGGAAAAATCATAGTAGTTTGATCTAAACCACTGCCACCAGCCATTTAAAGTAGGAAAGGGTAACATTTTACAGTTACATGAGTGTTTTGACTCAGGGGAAGCTAGGCAACCCCTCCAGCACTCGATATGAAGATAGGGTGTGCTGGGTCAGTATATTTAAAGAGACTAGTAAAGTCAATTTAACTTTACTTGCTCTGGGAGACGGTAGTCAGTCCCAGAGAATGTGTTTAAACGTTGGGAAGTCTGAAAGACAACCCTGTGCCACTGCACTGAAGGTACTGTGTGACACACAGAACAAGATGATGCCCATGGAGTTGTTTTAAAACTCCATAACCAAAGAAAACAAAAGTAAAACACACATCAAAATACATGGAAGAGTGGGGAAAAAAGGCTCTCAGTCTTCCCAGGTAAAAAATCAAATCCTAGAAATCCAGCGAAGTTGCTGGGGGTCTCAAAAGGTAAGGGAAATTAGGACATATTGCGAATTCTCCCTAACACTTGCCCCCCGCCAGACTAAGGGACAGGAGGATTTAATCCACTGCTGGATGAATCTCCTTTCTCCAGTCGGTCAATCATCCTGGAGAGACCATCAGCATTTTGGTGGTGACACCCTGACCTGTGTTCAATGGTAAAATCAAACCCTTGCAGGCTGATTGACCATCTCAGTAGTTTTGGGTTTTCCCCTTTCATTTGCGTCCACCATCTCAAGGGTTGGTGGTCAGTCTGAATCACAAAAGTAGATCCATACAAGTATGGCCTAAACTTCTTCAGTGACCACACAATAGCAAAGCACTCACGCTCTATGGTTCCCCACCTTGTTTCTGGTTCCTTCAGCTTCCTGCTGATGAAGCAAATGGGGTGCTCCCTACCTTTCTCATCCAGTTGACTAAGGACTGCACCTATACCTGTATTTGAAGCATCTGTCTGCACAATGAAGGTTTGGTTATAGTCAGGAGCTCTTAGGACTGGAGCTTGACAAAGGGCTTTCGTAAGGCCTTCAAATGCTTGAGTGCACTCCTCATTCCACCTGACCTTTTTAGGGAATAAGGGAGGGGAGATCACATTCAATGGAGAAGCTATGGTGCCATAGTTCTCAATGAAGTTCCTATAGTACCCAGTGAGGCCTAGTAAGGCTCTCACTTGGGTTTGAGTAGTGGGGGTGGCCCGGTTTTGTACAGCTTGTACTTTGCTAGGCAATGGCTTGATTTCACCTCCTCCTACCTTATGTCCAAGGTAGACCACTTTACTCTGACCAATTTGACATTTACTAGCCTTTATTTGTATTTATTTTGTATTTATTTCATTTATATAGCGCACCATGCCACAGGGCATCCGGGCGCATCACTTAGTTACAGGCATAGAAACAAGACAGTGAGTTATGTACAGTCATTACATTGGGAGAGAATATACAAAATATTGCAAGTTATACAAAATATACAGGAGGAATACAATATATAGGCATTGTATAAGGATAAAGAATACACATTAACCAAATTATGCAAGTTATAGACGAGATAGAGTATATATACAGATTACAGCAAAGGAAGTATCAGAGGGTTGTTAGCAGAGAATTGTGGCTCATGTGCTAAGGATCACAGTCCAGGCAGGTCTTGGGCAGACAACCAGGTTTTGACTTTGCGCTTGAAGGCCGGGAAGGTAGTGAGTTCCAAAGTTTTGAAGCTAGGACAGGGAAACTGCGACCACCAGATCTCTGGAGGTTGAAGGGTGGAATAGCAAGGCAATTGGTTTGAGCACTTCTTAAGGATCTCGCAGATGTGGGTGGTGTGAATCTGCTGGCTAGGTAGCTAGGGGCTTGGTTGGCGAGGCTTTTGTGAGTGAGTGCAAGTGCTTTAAAAGACATTCTTTGGGAGACTGAAAGCCATCGAAGACTACGTCTGGTGTCAGAAATATGGAGGTTCCTGGGCAAGTTCAGAGCCGCTCTGATAGCATTGTTCTGAATGATTTGTAACTTTTGAATGTTACATTGGTTGGTGCCCAGGTAGAGGGCATTACAATAGTCAATTTTGGATAGGACCAAAGTCCTGGCTAGTGTAGTGCAGTTGGCTGGAGATAGGAAGGGACGGCATGCTGTGATAAGCTTGCATGTGTAAAAGGCAGCCAATGATATTGCATTGGTTTGCCTCGCTAGTGAGAGGGTAGAGTCGATGTAGATTCCAAGTGTTTTTGTGTCTTTAGCCACTTTAACTGTGTTACCATCAATAGTGAAAGATTTAAACGATGCGTCTAGTTTACTGAGTCTTTGGTGGGAGCCAAGGATGAGAAGCTCAGTCTTTTCGTCATTTAAACACAGTTCTTGTTGGGCAATCCAGGCCTGGGTGACTTGATAAATGGCATTAATGGCTAGAGAGTCGGCTTTGTGGTCGCGTGTGATAGGGATAAGTATCTGGGTGTCATCAGCGTAGTTAGTATAAGTGACACCCAGATAATCCAAAATGTCAAAAAGGGGTTTTGTAAACACATTGTAGAGTGTCGGTGACACTCATGATCCTTGAGGGACTCCACAAGTGACTGGTGAAGGGTCAGCGGTGGCGGTGGGGGAAAAGACCCTCATGGATCTGTTAGCAAGGTAGGAAGTAATCCAGGCTGTGGCTTTGTCCGAAAAGTGGGCTGCGGTTTTGAGGTGGCGGCATAGGATTTGGTGATTTACTAAATCGAAAGCGGTGGAGAGATCTAAGAGAAGTAAGAGAGCCAGTTTAGCCTTGTCTTTTAGGTCTTCAATCTGGGTTTTGAGGTCTAAAAGAGCAGTTTCAGTTCCGTATCGTGGACGGAAGCCCGATTGCCTCAGTCCCAGGAGTTTATTAGTTTCCAAGTAATCTTGGATCTGTAAGTAAGCAGCACGATCCAGAATTTTTAAGAGGAAAGGCACCGTGGTGATCAGTCTGTAATTAGTGGGTTTATTAGCATCCAGAAAGGGTTTTTTGAGGAGAGGGATAAACCAGGCATCCTTAAGGTTGTCCAGGACAATCCCTGAGCTGAATGAGGAGTTTATGAGTGTGGTGATAAAGGGCGCTAGGTTATGCGAGGCCTCTTTGATAATGGAGGCAGGGCATGAGTCACCCTGACAATTGGAAGGTTTACGGTTATTAATAATGTGTTCAACTTCGATGATGGAGAGGGGGGCGAAGCTGAATGCTTTCACGGATTCAGGGTTGGCGTTAATGTTAACCAGGGGTGTATTATGGTGCAGGCTTTCCTGCAGACTGATTTCTTTATCATTAATTTTAGTTTGGAGGGTGGCGATTTTTCCAAGGAGGGCCTTTTGAATGTGCGCACACCAAGTGCTTTCTTTGGGGAAGGTGTCAGGTGAAGTGGCAGGGGATTCAAGTTCCTTTAAGATTCTGAATAGCTCCTTAGTGTTAGATTGGGCTGTTTCAATGCGTTAATTGTATGTCTCTTTTTTGCGGGGAGTATGGCTTCTTTGTAATTTAGAGTAGCTACGGTAATACAAGCTTTGTTAACTTCCGTTGGATTACTTTTCCAACGAGCTTCGAGTGTCTTTTTTTCCTTGCGTAAGGTTCTCAGCTGTAGTGTGAACCATGAGTTGAGGTGGGCCCGGGGTTTGGGTTTTCTGAGTTTGGCAGGTGCAATAATATCAAGGGCTTTCAGCATTGTCTGATTATACGTGTCTAGCAAGACTGTGGGATTCGTGCAGGAGGATGAGAGATCATTAAGAGCAGGGAGGATGAGTGGGAGCAATTTGGCACAGGTTATGTTGCGCTTGTTTCTAGTGATGGTGGCAGGTGCAATATCCGTGCTAGTGTGGATGATCCTCTTTGGGATGCTGAAAGTAATTAGGTGGTGGTCTGTCCAGGCACATGGTTGGTTGGATTCGATGATTGTGTTGCAGTTTAGGTCAATCGAGAATCCTACCCTTAGAATGAGTTGGCAAGGTGACCTGTTGTGTGAAACCAGCGTTGAGTAGCAGGTTATTGATATTGTGGGCAGAAGAATCATTGGGTTCTTGGTAGCCTAGGTTGAAGTCCCCTAGTACAATGATTTGGGACTTAGTCTTAGTGTTGTTGGCTACGATGTGGGATAGATTCTCAGCGAATGTAGAGAGAGGACCAGGAGGTATATAGATGATGTGGAGTGTAATAGTCTGGTTAGGGGTGATGGCTAGCTTGGCTGAGAGTAGTTTGGCTGAGGTGATTTGGCAGGGGGTGGCAAGGCAGAGATTGAGCGAGGTTCTGTGTATAATGGCTACACCACCTCCATTGGATTGATCGGTATTACGGTCACTTCTAATAGTGTAGCCATCAGGGATAGCTAGGGATAAAAGAGGTACTGAGAAGGCGTGGAGCCAAGTTTCAGTGATGGCTATGAGGTCCAGATCGTGGGTTGTAATGAGGTAGCCATGTCTAGTGCGTGTGCTGTGAGTGACCTAGTGTTGATAAGGGCAGCCTTAAGAGGAGTGGATGGGCTGTGGTGTAGGGTACTTGAATCCGGGGTAATGGTGGAGGTAGGTATAGGTGTGTGTCGAGGGGCAGTGGGTGTTGTCTCGATGCGCAAAGGTTTGCTAGGCAAGCTAGTAGGGGTAGGACGGTGGGAGAAATGGGAGAGTCTGGAACCAAGTCTGAAGTTCCTCATGGGGCCAATGCAAGGTTGGTTAGGTGTTGGTTTCATGGCAAAGTGTTTGAGCCAAAGGCATAGGTCATTGAGGTACAGGTTGGTATGATGGTCAACCGTAGACATTGAGGTAGTGTGTTTCTGCTGTGTGCTACCTGAAGCGCCGCTAAGGCAAGATACATGTAGGGTAGGAGACATGTTTGGTCTCCTGACCATTTACAAGACCACTGTCTTTGTAATACTCTTTAGTATTGTCTAGAATAGAGTTATACACATCTAAGTTATGTTGTTCCCACAAGGCAGGGATACTTAAGAAAAACCTGCTGAGACTTTCATGGGTTCCTCAGCCACTAAGTGAAAGTTTCCACTTGTCATTGGTACTTCATCCACTGGGAAGAAGGCTATGGAGACAGTGTGGACCCCTGAAGGTTTACCCTTACATCTGGAATCCCCTTTCACATGGTCAGTTGACCCACAAGCATAACATTTACTAAATGTCTTCATGAATGGGGATTTGTTCTGACCTCCTTCTGGTTTGTCACCAGGGGGTACATTAGCCTGATTTGGTTTCCCTTGAGGCTTACCCTTGTTATGTTTGTGGCCCTCTTTTGGAGTGGAAGTATTATAATTCTCTTTGGTATCTTTCTTGTGCTGCTTCCCCTCATCCTTCTTCTGAGTTACCCCAGAATACTTGTGAGTAAACCTGTTGGCAACCCACAAGTCAGCAGCCCTTGCTAACTTCTTTGGATCAATTTCCTTAGAGTCAGCCAAGTGCTATCTCAGCTCAGGAGAGCAGGCATCAAAAATAGATTCCAACATAAACAGATTTCTCATACCTTCATAGGTGTTCACTCTGTAACCCTTAACCCATCCATTTAAGTTTTTCAAACATTCAGTCACCCAGGTAGCCCAAGGGGTACCATCATGCTTTTTGAGGGTTCCAAACCTCTTATGATACTGAGAAGGGGTCTTCCCAAATCTAGCTATCAAAGCTAGCTTCACTGTTTTATACACCTTTCTGTCTATATCCTCCAACTCCATTACCACATCAGTTGCAACAGGGGGCAGCCTAGAAAAAAGCCAAGGAATCAACCGATTCCCTGTAATGTTTTAAATCCCATGGTAATATTCAAAAGCAGCCAACCAATCCAAAATATCAAGCTTAAACTAATACATACTTACTGCATCTTTGGGCATGCAAGGCCTCTTAGGACTGGAAGACCTAGAGGACTCTGGGAGAGAGTTTCTAGAGACAACTTTTTCATTTCAAGTGCATGATTCAATTCCATTTCTCTGAGTCTAAGCTCTTGATGCTTTGTTTCAGTTTGAGCTTGGATTCTTTTAAATTCTAACTTCAGTCTCATCTTTTCATGTGAGACAAAATCAGGACATAGATCTGGACCTGATGGGGTACCTGTGGTCAAAGGTTGAGGCCTATGAGCTGGTAGAGGTAAGACAGGGCCTACATTCTGAGACTCTTCTGCCTCATCTGACTCATCCACAATATTAGAGCTGGGCTCTGACATATTATCATCCACATGTTCCACATTTGCTGCAGGTGTGGGTCTTTCAGACTCTTGGTATTCTAACAACATTTCTGTCAGTTCAGCCTTTTGCCTTTTACAGTGAGATTCCTAGCTTTACAAATATGTCTCAATTGATCAACTGTTGAAGTGACTAGGGTCTCCTGCTTGTAGCTTTCCATAGCAGTCATGATAAAACAATTGCTTTACTAGTGTTGCTTTGCCTTGGGAGGATTATTTGAACAAAGGTAAAAGTAGCATTCTAAATGTAGCAAGTATACTTTATCCTCACCGCTGTGCACCAGTGTTAGGCCGAATCACTTGCAGTACCCTTTGGGAACACTACAGGCAATTAGGACTACAAGTGTAAGCCCAATATCACCTTTGGTACAAGCCTGTACTACACAGTAAAGTGGTAGCGATGGCTGAGCAGCCAGAGTTTATCTCAAGAGTTTAAGTGAGCAGTAGAACAATTTACACAAAGGGCCAACAATTACAGTGATTCAAATATACACTTACTCAAGGTTTCTTGGTAAAAGAATATACATTTATTTATTTATTTATTTTAATTTACTTGTGCATAATAAAAAGAAAATTATTTTTACAAGAGGATGGCAATTTAGAATCAAACAAAGCTTGTTTCGCCTGCTATCACTCCAGGTCAAGATCGTTTACAATCCTAAAATGGGGTCAGGGCCAAAACGGCGTATACATTTATTTACTCAGTCAGTTAGAAAACATTGCACTAGCATAAGCAGCTCAATATAACACACTAATAAACCACAAAAATACAACCGGTAAGTAAATGAACAAGTTTAGCTCCTTAATAAAGGGGTAAAAAGACAAGGATATAAGAATAGACAGCCAAAATACATTCATAGGCACGGCAAAGGGTTTCAGTTAAATACAACCAGAAATTCTTCTCAATATGCATGGGCCAAAGTCAATGGGGCGAATTGATGAACTCCTCGGGCTGATGGGCGTTTTCTGCTGATGGAACACCCCGGTCAGGATCTGGGGAGCGCTGGTCACCTGGGCCTCCTTGGTCCTTTCCTGCATGGAGCTCAGGAGTAGCTCCGCACCAACTGGGCTGAGCTCATCTGCCCTTGTGTGATGGGCTTCCAGGGGAGAGGAGGCATGCAGGCCAAACACGGGCATCTCTGCCTGCACCGTGGACCCAGAGGCAGAGGACACAGCGTGTGCGCACGTTTCTCGCTCAGCCCTTCTTTCACCACAGCAGGTTCAGTCTTCATTGGCCCTGCCCCTTATTCATCTCGCCACAGGAGGCCCGGGCCTTGGTGGGCCACGCCCCCCCTTTGCGGGCTGCTGCAGGCCTCCACGTCCCTTTTCTTTTCCTCTGTGAGAGGATATTTAGTCATTGTATTCAGGGTTTTTTCTTTTTTTTTTTTCCCTGGCAGGCCCGGGTTGTCTGTGGGCCCCACCCAATTTACTGCAGTTGGGATGTTTAGGTTTCCCTGGTGCACAGCTGCAGCCCTTTTCCAATTGCGGGCGAAGTGCTTTTCTTTATCACCGCCCCGGGCCCAAGCGTTAGGAGGCCATGCCCCCTCCTTTCGGGGCTGCCGCAGACCTCCACACTGTCCTGTTTTTGTATTTTTTAATTTTTCCTCTACTGCGCTACTGTGGGCCCAGGTGGGAATGGGCCCACCTTGTTTCAGGGTCCTTTCACCGGGCTCTTTTGTCCTCGCCCCAGAGGGCACCCGTGGCCCGCCAGCAGCACCTCTGCCCGGGAGCCACGAGCTGGCCTCAGCGCTCCTGCGGCACCTCCTCATTATTGTGGCCGACGCCAGGAGCGATCGGGCCACCTCAGCTATTCGGCAGCCCCCCACGGCACCTCACCTTCATTGTCGGCTCCTCGGAGCGAGCTCTTCTTCCTGTGGTGCGGGCCTCATGGCACTGTGGCCACGCCCACTCTTGATCCTCTCATGTGCGGCCACCACCGCCGCCTCCTCCTCAGCAGCGGCCGTCGCGGCGTACCAACTTGCGGGGCCCGGACCAGCCCTCGTCGCCATTGCTGTGGCCTGCTCCCAGATGTTGCTGATGTCGGGATCACAGCTGTTGTCGGGATCACCCGACAGGACTCATTGAGCTGCATACCTGCAGCTCCCAGACAGCAAGGGGCACCCTGCTTACTTCAGATCACCGGAGCGGACCATGACAGCTGGGGGCACCCAGCTAGCACCCACCTCGGCTCTGGGGTCACCCAGGCCGAGGCTGGTGGACAGGCCATGGTCACATGGCAAACAGCTCCAGGGGGACGGTGTTGCCCAGCAGGGGCACAGTCCAAATTCTGGGCCACGTGGCGAGGCCCTCAGCATGCTGCGACGCACCAGCATGGTGCTTGCAAGGAGACGCAGGAGTCAGCAGTAGGATCGACTGACGAGCCGGAAGCGGCTCATCCTCTTTAATAGTTTGGTCACATGGTTACAACCATGTGACCATGATACAGATCCTGGGAGCTACGATTTTCCCCAGGTGGGGTGACATGCAACAACCCTCACCACTGCCACGGCCCTGCAAAGCGGGACTGAAAAAGAAGGGAAGAGCTTACGACAATCAACGAATCAGGGAAGACATGTTCTTGGAACGTTCTGTTTTGTTTGGAAAACACTGCACATCACCTCATATCTGATTTGTTATTGTAAGCTACTGGGGGGGTCCATCCAGGACCTCTAACGGGACTGGCACAACTCTTTTCTTTTGGGCCGTAGTTGAGAAACATCGATCCTTAACTTGACCCACAGATATGATTGCACAACCCCGCACCACAAAAGTGACCAAGGAATATTCGCTAGTTACTGAACATGTGATGTGCTATGCCACAACTATTCTGGGGTTACTTCTGGGGGATTCAGCTGGCATTATTCATGACTTGACATTTCATATCATGACATCCCATAGTATGACATGATATCAATTTAACATCACGATGTTATCTATCATGACATATTATGAGGGAACTCCAGTGCACTGCATTTGATCTCACCCATGAGTTAACAGATGGCATGGTGCATGGCATCATTCATGACATGTCTTATGATATGATGTGGCATTTATCTTGAATCCTCTTGAAGAGTGTAATTGATGGCAACACTGCACTGCTGCATCATTGCACACAAGGTGACAATTCCAGAGTACTAGAGGCAACTAAAATGAGCACAGTACAGCACATTGCCTGTTTATTGTGTCTGTTCATTTAGAAATGTGCAGTGACTCACTGATGGTTATTGTTCCTAGGGTTCAGTGCTGCCCACGCTCAGGGATGAGAGAATGGCACAGCCGAGACACTAATAGAGTCCCCTCATTTCTTTCCCTGCCTCAAGATGTGTTTTTTCAATGTCCCTGAATCTGCCCCAGTGTTCGCGAACATCACTAGATATTTCTTTTTTATTTTTTTCTGCTTTTATCGTGTTTCTTTTTTAAATAAGAGACAGACTTTCTTAATCCCCTCTGCATAGGTTTACTGTAGCATTGTTTTTCTTAAAATGTGCTTGTTTGCGCTCCTTTAATTATGCTTATGTTTGTGAACATAAAGTTGAGGCTCATACACCACAATTTGGTGTTTGGAATAGTCACATGTGTTTGTATGCCTGTGCGTTGTCGCATGTTCACAAGTTTTAATATCGTTTTCCTTTTTGTATTACTGAGTACTGTTTATTTATTTACTAAATATTCTTGTATAACGCGCCACATGCCTGTGGGCTTCAGGGCGTGTGAATACAATGAACAGAAGAACAACACATAAAACAGCGGACAGTAAGAGAAGGCTGTCAGTCAGAATATGGGAGCTGGCAGAGAGAGAGAAGTAGAGCTGTGAGTCAGGTGGCAGGTCAAAGAAAAGAGGTTTCAGCTTTCTCTTAAACTCAACTGGTGTCAAGATGGCTCTGAAGCAGAGAGGCAGCAGATTCCAGGCGGTGGGGCTTTGAACATTGAAACTGCGCCCTCCAGCCTTCACCAGTTTGAATCTGGGTTGAACAAAGTTTAGGTAGGTTCTGAGACCTAAGTGTATGGGCAGGAGCATATGGCTGAAGACGTACCGCCAAATACTTAGGAGCCAGGTTCAGGAGACACTTGTGAGTCAAGGTGAGAACTTTGTGCCTAATTCTGAGCTTGACTGGCAGCCAATGTAGGTCCCGACAGGATGCAGCAGTATGAATTCTTCTTGATGGACCAGAAACCGCCTGAACTGCTCCATTCTGGGAGACCTGCATTGCAGATATATTAGACTATCAGGGAATACACCCTATGCTCAATAGACAAAGCCTGGACCAAAAACAAAATACTAAACCAAGCCAATGAAGCCATACCCGAATGCGCATATAAAAGAATCTTGGACACGTTTTTTTTCGTAGCTAGCTCAACAACAACTCTATATATGGGAGTTTGACCTACCGTTTAACTTATTCATACACCCCATACCCTTCAAGACACTATTATCAAACGTGCCCAAATAACCTAACACTCAACTCACACATTTTTGCGAAAAGGCTTGTGCGGATAGATCAGTGAGGGACAAAGTTTAGCCCATGTAAAAGATATCTTCTCAAGATGCTATTTTAAATAGGGTTGTGATTACTCACACCCTGTTATGGCCTTATACATTTGGCATCTATGGACAATCAACAACTCTGAGAATTATTACAAAATGTTATATTTTATATTTCATGAAACCTGGAAGTGAACCATTTTAGTGACCTTGATTTGTGTTTTTTGTATTGTCTTTTTTTTATTTCAGGGATTCAACAAATGTTTGCAAAACGTCAGTTGAGCTCATTGTATATAAAAATGAGGACGGCTTGTGTTATAACGCTACTTTCACTTACATCCAATCACTGTATGCACAGAGCCTCGAATGGATAAAATGTCCTCGTCTTCCAAGGGCCAAGGAGAAGCTTCGGGTGATGTGGTACAAGGTACATTTTAATGCTTTTTCTCTGTCTCCAAATGATTCAGCTTTTCGACCTTAAGGCCTATATTTTGATATGCCAGTCATGTTGTGGTTTCATTTTCACTGCAACCTAAACCTTTACAGTTGTATCAATTGTATTTATTGTGTATGTAGTTTATTAAAACTTTAACCCATAGTATAATAAATCAGACAATACAATAATTATATGCACACAATTTCATAGATAAATCTACTGAAAGTAGATTTCATAAAATAATTTTAATTCTGATATATAATTTCTCCCAATGCATTATGTATTATTCTTAAGATCTTAGTTAATGCAGTGATCATAGATGTTGAATGGCCACACATAAGCCTAGCCCACAGGATTTCACTTTCCTAAGCTTCTTCTGTTGACAGAAATTTCCTAAACAAAGATTTCCTTAGTGCAATAGTACCAGGGCACAGTGCTTTAAGTGGGGTAAGAAATTGAGGAGGGGGGGGGGGCTCGTCTGGGGGCGTGGCTTCCATTGGAGGCGTGGCCTAAAACGTGCACAAATCATTGTAAGGTGCGCAAACAAATATATAAATGTATGTGAGCATTTATATATTTGTATGCATACTACTATGGTTTGTGTACCTTTCAAGCCTTATAAACATACCAATGTTACGTATTTCTATGTTTATAAAAAGGTGGCTTGAAAAGTGCACAAACCATAATTTACGCACACTTGCGTGCTTACCTTACTATGGTTTGTGCACTTTTCAAGCCACCTTTTATAAGCATAGAGATTTATTACATATTTCTATGTTTATAAAAGACGGCTTGAAACGTAAACAATTCAAGGCATCTTTTATAAAGCGTTGAGGACGGACAAAACCCGAGGTGGCTTTGTCCATCGACAAAGCTTTATAAAAGATGCCTTGAATTGTGCACGTTTCAAGCGGTCTTTTATAAACATAGAAATATTCTACGTTTATTAAAGGTGGCTTGAAGCGTACACAGTTCAAGGTATCTTTTATAAAGATTTGCCAAAGGAGACAGGCACCTCGGGCTCAGTGATCGCTGCTCTGCGCAGACATCACAGAGCCCAAGGCGCCTTTCACCCTCTGCAAACCCGCGGGCTCCGTGATCTAATCTGCATATTAGATCATGGAGCCCGCAGGTTAGGTGAGGGTCAGTGCCCTGGCGAGGGCAAACAAAGGAACTGTAACTTCCCTGATGACCCCTCAGATGAGGGGTCATCAGGGAAGTTACAGTGACTGACAGAAGTGCCAGCCAGCCTCAGCGACGCTGTGCCTGGCTGGCACTTCTGTCATCTCGCCTGAAATTAAACTGGAGGGCGCATCTCCCGTCGCGGCTGCGGCCGCGGCGGGATAATGCATCCCGCCAATGTTGTGTGGGATGGGGGGCCCCGGCAGGGCCCCGGCTCAGTCCCACTTTTTGGAGACTGCCGGGGCCCGGCCCCGGCAGGCCCCGGCCCACTTTAAACACTGCCAGGGCAAGACGTTAATCAACGTTTAAGTGTTTCAAGTGGTCCTCGTCTATGGCATTTCCTATCCTGTTTATCAATCCCTCTTAAGGAACCGTATGTATTTACGACCGAATTTTGGGTTTGAAAACCTTGTTATATATGACAGTTCACTTTTATACTTCTATGTGTGGTAGCAAGTTCAAAGACCTATCCGATTTCTTAGATAGTATTAAAGCAGTAGTGATTTATATGGCGCCTTTTCCCATTTGTATGGCCTCAGCGCGCTTGTAGTGGGAACGCCCTCGTGGACCGAAGTCCAGGTATGGGAAAATTGTCAGAAAGGCTTAGAATGCGTGTGTGCATTTGGCCAAGAATAGGAATTAGGTGGGCTGCATATGCACCATTAATCAACCCAAGAAGTCAGGCACATGTGTGGGTGCTGAGGGAGGTCACGAGAGGGCGCTATTGCAAGAGATTCGTTATGTGTCCAGCTAGACTGAAAATGTTGTCATATGTTGTCGCTGTATTCTAATGGCAAAGGTATTAAGGCAAGTCTGGTGTAAGGAGGAAAAGACGCATGTGTCCAGCTAGACAGAATTTGTCGCAGTCGTAGCTGCATTCTAATGTGTGTGGATGAATAGCCGTGCCTGCGGCAGATGTCCACCTAAGTGGTGTGTTATACCTATCTAAGCTCAGATAGATATTATCGTTGTTCTCACTGTGTGATCAGATCGTCTGTGAAAAAGAGAAGTTAGTCACATAAGTTCTTCTAGGCACTATGGAATGGCTACCCGCAAAGTCTTCTAAGCACACTAGACGGCAATCTTAGTAGATTTTCTATGCGTGACAGATGACAGGCTAGCATAAGATCCTGGGATCATAGGATTCTCTAAACACAATAAACAACATGTTTTGGGCCTCATCACAACCTTCGCGGTATACCAGCGATAAACCCGCCGGATACCACCAGTGCAAATAGTGTTACCGCAACTCGGTCCGGTGCTATTAGCGCTGGATGCTGAGAGGTGGTAAGGCTGTTACTCCCCCTTTTTTGTACAGTCCATAGGACTCTATGGGGTAATAATGGCGCTATTACCACTAGCGGTATTAGTTCCGTGGTAATAGTTCCACAAATGGGTGGGAAGTGGAACCATTTACCTCCAGCAGCAAAAAGCTGGAGGTAAAACTCCAACTTTCCCCCCAAACTTGGAATTGTGTGGAGCAGTAATACAGCAGTAATAGCATTACCGCCACATGTTTGCCGCTCTGCCCAACCCCTGATGAGGCCCATAGTCTTCCTATTCATCTTCTAAGTTCTATAATGGGCTATCTTCAGTCATCTTCTAAGTGCAATATCAAGGATACTTGCATCTATCTTTATGTGTTACAATGGCTAACGTATAGATCTTCTAAGTGCAATTGATAAGTTATCATTTATCTTTGAGCTCAATGAACAGGCTAACAATATAAAGTCCAACCCAAGTGCCCACTCCAAAGGCAGAGAGTGGGGGTAGATCGTTCTCCTCTGCAGGCGCCTCCCTCTGGAAGGGTCTCCCTGACCGACCGCCTTAAGTTCCGGAAGCTGCTCAAGACCTTCCTTTTCTCCTCCGCTTTCTATCTCTCTCTCTCTCCCACGCTGACCTACCATTTTCTGCTGCACCGACTGATTGCTTGGCTACCCTCAGAGTCTCACTGGGTACCAGGCCCCTCCATGACCAGTCTCCCCTGCACTGCCTCCGGGCCTACCGAACACTTAGGGGTTGTAACTGTAACCCAACAGTCCTCTGCCTGCTTGCACTTACCCAGAGCCACGCTGCCCTGGCTCCACTCACGCAGAGCAGTTGCTACCCTAACTGTACTTCTGCCTTCCCTCTCCCTGGAGCTTCCACCTTATCCCTTCCCCCTGCTCTTTGCTTTGTCGCACTTGCACAATCTAAATGACACAAGGCCTAGTAAGATTGTTTGTCTTGTCCTCCCTCTGTCTTACCTCCTTTGTCCTATCACGCCTAGAAATACTTGTGTACAGGCACGTTATAAATGACATATATCATATCATATCATATCACTCCCTAGTCCATCTAAGTGCAGCACACTGCCCACCCCCAAATCACATAACCTTCAGAGATCTTCTGAGTGCAATATATGTGCAACCATCACAATTTTTTCGAGAGCAGTACAAGTAATAGCCTTCACAGTTCTTCACATGCAATACATCTGCTAACCTACCCATTTCGTCTAAGTGCAATACATGTGCTACCCTTCAACAATCTTTTCTAGGAGCAGTGCATGTGCTAACCTGCCCAATTTATTCTATGATCAATACATGTGCTTGCCTTCACAGTTCTTCGCATGGAATGCATCTGCTAATCTACACAATTTCATTAAGCGCAAAACACATGTTACCTAGCAAGAATTTGGCACGATTTACATCCGCTAGAGACACAATGGGCCTCATTACGAGATGGGTGTTAGCCATGGTGCTATTAGCACCATGGCTGCCTCCCATACCGTGTCCGGTGTTGTTCAATGGTGACTTACCAGTCCATTCTGACCCTGGAGGGACCGGTAAATCCCCATTGAACAAACCATTCCCCATTCCCATTTGAGATCCCATAGGAGGGCGTTAATAACGGGCTCACGAGTAGCAAGCCCGTTATTTGTCCCCTGGTCCCTTAGCGGGACCCGTAAAGGACGTGGTCCAACCACATGTCCCTTACGGTTCCCGCTAAGGGACCTCGGAATTGGGCGGTAGGGGATTACCGGCACCGGTCTCATTACCGGTGCCGGTAATCCCTTACCGCCCACCTTGTATTGACCCCGAATATCAGAAACGCCCTTTCCAAAATTTGAATAATTCTGAGAAAGCAGCTGTGAGAAGTCTAGCTACTAACCCTGATGTCATTCTATGGAAAGCTGACAAAGGGGGCGCCATAGTAATGTTGACCCGACAAGACTATATAACCGAATACCTTCGCCAACTGGAAGATAGAGAATTCAACCAACCAATTACAGAAGATCCGACAAATAGATTGTCTATACTAATTACCACCAAAGTAGAGAAGGCTCTGTCAAGGGGATGGATTTGCCAGCAAGAGAGTGATTACTTAGTGGTAAAGAATCCAACAATACCAAGTTCTACATCCTGCCCAAAATCCATAAAGCATTGGTAAACCCACTTGGACGTACAATTGTTTTGGGAACAGGAACGCTTCTAGAACCACGGTCTAAGTTTGCAGACAGATATTTGAAACCATATGTGTCGACAATACTCTTTTGTACAAGATACCACCAAAATCATCAACATGGTTGAAGACATGCAGTTTGATCCAACTAAACAACTGTTAGTGAGTCTGGACGTTGTGTCTCTCTACACTTGTATACCTCAGCAAGAGGCTTTACTAGTGTTAGAGGAGATCTTACTCACCAAGAGAACAGAGGGTAAGACACCAAATAGTTGTATTTTATGGTGTGCTGAGATGGCACTGACCGAAAATGATTTTGGTTTAATGGCCAATTATACCATCAGTCCCATGGTACAGCTATGGGGTCATCTGTGGCCCCTTCAGCAGCTAATTTGTTTGTTGAAAGTTGTGAACGGCAAGTAATCTATAGCTCCACAAATCCCTATTTTTCTAAATTGGGTTTGTGGCGTTGCTATATTGATGATATTTTGATTGTGTGCAACGGCTCCACCTACCTGTTTAGTGAATTCATGGAGTGGATTAATTGCCAAAATCGTTACCTCAAGTTTACCTCCACACAGAGTAACACGGAAATCAACTTCCTAGACATCACAATTTGGGTTGGTACTGGTTCGAATATTCTCCAAGTTAAACCATTCCACAAACCCACTGACCGCAATTCTCTCTTGGTTTTTGACAGCTGCCATCCATGCCACACCAGGGAGAATCTCCCGTTCGGCCAATTTTTGCACCTGAAACGAAATAGCTTGACGCAAGAGATCTTCCAGTCTGAAGCAAAAACCCTAAATTCTAAATTAAAAGCCAGGCAATATCCGAAGAAAATAATAAGACGGGCACTTAAAAGGTCCACGAATAACAACCATGAGGCACCTCTGGAGTATTGTGACAGAACCAAAGAGAAGAAAAATGTTGTTGTTGTCAGCACGTATACTCCCCTGGTCAATCAAGTTGTTAAGATTATTAGAAAGAATTGGCATATTTTAACGGTGGAGAATGTCCACTTGAACGCCCACTGTGTGCTTTCAAAAGACGGCCTAATTTAAAAGATCTCCTCACGAAAAATGACATCTCTAGAGGCATTCCACAGCAGAGGAGCGTCACCGAGATGTCAGGACATTCACCCTGTGGGCATTGCGTGAATTGCCATTTAACAAGTAGAACCACACAAGTGGACCTAGGCTCAGGAAAACTGTGGTCACACGTGACATTAACCAATTGCAATACTAGCAACGTGATATACGCAATATTGTGTCCTTGCAAGAAATAGTATATAGGTATGACAAAACGCAAATTCAAGGTGAGAAGTTCGGAGCACAAAAGCTGTATTAAAAACAAGGTGCTCACAGCTGCTTTGGTTAATCATTTTTTAATGATGGACCACGGAATGGATGACTTTAGATGGACAGTGTTGTTACACATTTCAGCATCTAATGACGTCGAGTCTGTAATTAAAAGATTACAGGCAAAAGAACTATGGTTGATTTTTCTGTGTAACAGGGCTGAATGAGGCTGTTGATTGGAACAGCCTGGTTTGAAACACGAGGCCTGTTAAACCCTGGGTAATTATTTCTATATCTTTGTGTTTTATTCCGACGTGAACTAGGTAAATAACTTGCGGTCCAAAGATATATATTTTTTTCTTGCAGAACGTATGAGAATCTCATCCAAGTGGCATGTCCAATTGGGTGGTTGTTAACGAGCCACAGATGCATGAGTGCGAGTTTTAGTTTGGAACCTGGTCGGCCCAAAATTGATTGCATTTGGCAGCTCCAACATCAACATAAATGAATAACTTACTTATTGGTGTATCCAGCAGGGACTTTGCCGGTCTGAAATTGACTACATATGGCAGTTCGAGCATTTAACATAAATGAGTAACTTACTTACTGGTGTATTCAGCCGGGACCTTGCCACTGCACTACGCTTAATGAGTCACAAAGGTATTTTCTTCTAGGTAATCAATCTTGCTTTTTTGAATACCTAATGACTGTGAGTGGTGTGACACAAGCCTTTAACCACAACCAGCTGTACAGGACTAGTCGTCGTTATAAACACCCCTGTCACGATACGCCGTAGGACCAACGACAGGCGGAAGTGACGGAATACTCGAGACGCTGTCCGAATAAGTATGGAATTTTTACCTTGCTTGTGTGCTCCCCCAACTTGCTTCCGTCTCCCTGTAGTGTGTCTTCCTCCCCTGCGGTTACTTTGCTCCCCCGCTCCATTGGAGATCGGGTCTTGCCGAGCGTTATGCCGGAGAAGGAATACTGATAATATCAGTTTTCTTGCATGAAGGTTCGGACTCTGCGTGGAAACAAACAGCGCTTTCCACAGCAACCACCGACAGAGTGTTTACAGCTCTCGGGCGGAGAGACGCTACAACTTTGCACCAGGAGCAACCTTTTACTACGGCATCGCGTAGGTTCATGTATGCCCCCAAACAGAGGGTAAGTCTTGGTTTTTAATTTCTACTGTAAGTAGTCCAGGACACGAATAATGAGTTCTGTAATAATACTGTGTCTAGCGAGAGGAATTATGTAGGTGGCCGTAGTGACCTTATTTAGTATGCAAGATATTAGTGACATTCTACATGACTACAATAACTTTCCCAGTCCACAACTGCCTGACAACGTTGTCGTTGTTAATGGGACAGAGTATTGGGTTTGCGTTTGCATGTATTACAGCTAGTGCAAGTAGGTGACGTTACATTCAAACTAGGACCTAATGACTTCTGCTGCTATTTTTAGTGTTCAAATTTGTAACAATATAGCGCGTAAGATATAGGATTGAGAAAATAAGAGAAATTCTCTGTTTCTTGGATTGGAACTAGAGCGGTACAGCTGATGCGGATTGGTGTGTTTATGTCTACAGATTGCAAGTCTACTTTGAAGACGTGTCTGCATATCCGTTGAAGGTGTTAGCAAAAAATACCATTGCGGTGAGCCAAAAGTAGGAGATTTATGGCTCCTTCATGTTTAGGCTTTTTTTAATAGCGAACAGATTAATTAATGGCTGTTTTTGTTCATGCTGTTTCCCGTAAGGTTTGTGAAGAACACCACAGGGAAGAGTATTTAAGAGTGTGAAGACCTGTTGTAGATAAATTGCTTTTTTCCCCTGAAGAAGTTCTTATATTTCTGTCACTGTCGATAAAGAACAAAACTTGTTGGGTGTTTTGGGGTGTTGTACAGTTGCCAAAACGTTTCAATGAATTATTGAGTTAAATAGAACCTCATGATTGTACACATGAGGATTTGTTTATTGAGGACACTAGACGTTTCAAGAGAGTAACCTGGAGTTAGGGACGGTCTTTTGTATTCGACAGAAGTGTTTATCACTACACAGGGTCTGTGGTAGTTTTAGATAGTAAGTGGGAGAGTGAATTGTTTATTGAAGGGATCTTTGAACTGTATTTTAAGGGATAGTAAGAGAGAATCTTTTTTTATAGATTCAACTGCACTTTGTGAGATAAAAAGAAAAATAATAAAATCTCGTTTTATGGCAGAAATTATTCTGCACTTTGTTTTAAATTGTATGACATTTGTATTTTATATATATTTTATATTATGATCTCCCCCTTTTTAAATTTTTTTTATTTACTTGTTTGTAATTACAATTAGCAATTTTTACAAGAATCTTTACTGTTCCTACATAGCTATATATTGATATAATAAAGTGTTGTAATTAATTGATCTAGAGTGTATGGTGAGATTGCTTTAAGTGCTGTAATTGCATAAAGGGCGGTGTTTTCGTTTCCTAAAGGGGTAACAGCATGGAGGCAACGAGATTCTCAAGTTTAGAAGCTGACGCAAGCCAATCATTGGGGATGAATCTCGGGCCATTTAAATTTTCCCCGAGTCTTTCTTTTGTTGTTTGGTACCTACTGTGAGGAGTCTGAAATGAGAGGCGAACACAAAGTGGTTGTGTTTTCAACATCAGATATCTTTATAGAAAAGAAAAGGGTAGGCTAAAGGCCGATCTATCCTTATCCTTAAGAAAGTTTCCCTACCTAGGAAATAAAAATTAAAGAGTCACCTGTGTCTCATAGTCCAAATTATAACCACTATCCTCCTATTAAAAACGGTAATCTTACCCTCACACTAAATAAAACAAATAAGAGTATAAGGAAATTGTCTCTGATGTAAGTTTGGTGAAAAGTGTTTAAAAACAAATAGATGGGGGCGCTGTTGTGCATACAGCAAGATGGCCGCATGATCCAGTGGCTCTGCATCCTGCGACCTTTGCACTGCGACATATGCATCCTTTTGGTGCACTCCGCAGACTGAAAACAGCAAATTGACAGATCGGAAGGCCATTCCACCTCCCTCACCGACTCTGGGCTCTGCCGGCCCCTTCACTCCGTGACCGGCCTGCTTCTTTCTTTGCCGCCGCTCCGATGGTGCTTTGGCTGGGTACCCCACCTGTCTGTATCGCGGCTCCTTGTGAGGGTGCCCAAAGACACTGGGTTTGGGGGGCGGCCCGGGGGGGAGCAGAGGAAGATCTCCCCCTGCTGCCGACATCTGTTGTTGCCTACTCCTCCATGACTACTTGGCACCTGATCCCCTGCTGTCTCGGATGGCTGCAGGGTGCCTGTGACTGCTCCTCCCACGGTGGCTGGACTCCTCCTGATACCATCGTGCCAAGAGCCCGGGGACCTTCAGCTGCCCCTCCTGCACAGCTCGCTCCCGTCTGCATATTCCTGTGGCAAACAGGATATCCTGACCAGGACTTAGTTGCTGGTGGGGGCGGAATGCTCTGTAGCAGCATTGAAACTCCCGGGAACTGGCCATGTTGCCCCCGTGCTGAGTGCCAGTAAATGACATGATCCCGGCTGCACACTTTTTCCCTGTCCAGGTCCCCTCAGTAATTGCTCCTCCTCTCTGGGCATCTGTCTGCCCCTGAAAACTTTCCCCGGAGCTATCTGTTCCACGGCCCCCGGCCGCTCCTCTGGGCTGCTTGCTCCCGCCGACTGGCCATGTGAAGTGGACTTGCCTTGGCAGTGATTTTGCTGACTGATGCTGAGACCCCCATACACATCAGTACCTCCGTTGTGTCCGGGCCTCCGGGGCCTGACAGCTGGTGGCCCCCTGCACTGTCGCCATGGTCGCTACTCCAGGCCTAGACATAACAAGATATTCTGTTTAATCTCCAACTGCAGATCCTGTTCGAGGTCTTTGCACCCACCACATCTGCAGTCTTCCTTTGCCTCCGACCGATACTTCCCCATCTACAACGCCTACTCATCCGTCACCCCGGCACGTAGTGATGCCATGAGCAAAGGAAGGGGGAAAAACGAAGCACCATCAATATATATACTAAGGCTGCCTCCAAGGAGCGAGGGGAGACTGATGAAGCCGTGACTGGTCCCTCCATATCTGCTACCAGGGAACCTACTGAGATGCAGCGACTGATGGACTACATGCGAGAGGGGTTCACCAGTCTCAACACGCAACTCGATGACATGAGTGGCACTTTCAGCGCAATAAATGCCTGCATGGAAAAGACCGACACACGTGTTGCTGAGGCAAGAATTGGGCTGGCAGAGAACGATATTACTGAGCTATGCGCTGATGTGACATCACACTCCAGGCAGGTCCAGGCTGTCAGCAAGAAGAATTAAGATCTGGAGTCCCGGCGCAACAACCTGCGCATAATTGGTGTTCCTGAGGACGACATAGCGGGCCCTATGGAGGACTTTGTCAAACGCACTCTTCTCTCTCTTCTAGATGGCCCCAAACTTTCACCCCAGTTCGCAATAGAACAGGCTCACCGCTCACTAACCACAAAGCCTAAACCTGGGGCCCCCCTTGCCCGATAATTGCCTGAGTTCTAAATTAACGCAACAGGGACACACTGCTACGGGCTGCCAGGACTAAGGGGGGGGGGCTATTGCTTGGTTCTAACAGAATCAACCTTTATCCCAATTTCCCCATCACTGTGCAGCAAGAACGGAAGTCCTTCCTTGCAGCAAAGAGGAGGCTGCGCAATCATGCGTTTTAGTACGCTATGCTGTTTCCAGCTAAGCTCAGGTTTGAAAACTCAGAAAAAGTTTACTTTTTTACAATCCCAGAGGAAGCCATGAAATTCCTGGAGCAGCCCTTCCTTGGATGCACCTGTTTACCCTTCAAGTTTATCACTGTTGTTATCACATGCTGTAGCTATTTCACTGACGCAGGACATGCTATATGTATATTTGTGTCAGGGTCCTCCCCGATATTGGCAATTGCTGCCTCCTGCGTACAGTGTACCCATGAGGTATTGTGCATTTCATACTTGCTATTTACAATGTCGCTGTGATGAGGGCTGCACTGTACGCCATGAACAGTCCCCCCATGCAAGTTTGCAAATGTTGGTTTGGTTGGTACAGGGTATTCACTCCTCTCATTGGGAGGGAGAGAATGAGGGGGGTGGGCGGTTGGGGAAAGTTAACCTTAAAATGCTTGATGGGTGTGACAGGGTGACAGGTTGGCGACCAAGCTCTTATAATCTTCTTACAGGTGTTCCAAATTTGCCGGTAATGGGCCCATGACCTACTGTTTGCAATGGCCTGATGGCGGTTGATACCCTGTTGTGAATGAGCTGGAATGCCAGGGGACTGGGTAATCATGTTAAGATGCGTAAGCTACAGCTTTAATCTGAACGACACAGGGCCTGAATCCTCTTCTTACAGGAAACCCATGCATTAACTGCAAATTGTAATAGATTTGGGAATTCAGGTATATGAGATTGCTCACACATTTAAATTTTGTTCCTTCCAAATATCATTCCCGATTGGACATTGGTCTGAAACACAAGCTAACTAATACTGCTGTCTTGTTTATATTTAATTTGAGGTTGTTCTCCCCAGATGCTTGTGTACTGCTAATAGTGTTCATTGTAGACCAATAGGAGTTCAGTCCAATTATGCTATATCGTCTGCTAACAATAATATTGGTATTCTTAGATTACCAATTTTTGGTGGAAAGGCCTGACAGTTAAATACACATTCTATTAAATCAGACATATACAGGTTGAAAGGGAATGATGCCAGTACACAACCCTGGAGAGGTCCTGAACATGTATCTATAGAAGTCCCCAGGCTTCCAATACTATCTATTCTAATTAGGGCCTGCATCCTCTTCTTATAGGAAACCCATGCATTAATTAATTAACTGCAAATTGTAATAGATTTGCTGACAGCTGGGCTACAAATCGCTTTTATACACAATATTCTACTCAAAGCCACAGTGTCATGATCCTCATACACAAATCACTACAGTATGTGCATAAGGCCGCTCACGTGGAACCCCTTGGGCGCTATGTCCTGGTGCATGGGGTGCTACTTGGATTAGAAGTGGTAATGCTTACTATATATGGCCCCAACATCGATGATCCTGATTTTTACTTTCAGATAATAGATCTACTGGCAACATACCCTTTAGTACCTGTCCTGTGGGATGGGGATTTTAATACCATATCAGCCTGGACAAATCCGGAAGCAGAGCACAGCAATTATGCAGAGCCGCCCGGGCCATTCTAGAGGGTAAAACCAGGTTGGGAGTTGAGGACGCCTGGAGACTGCTACACCCACAGACACGTAGTTACTCCTTTTATTCAACAGTGCATGATTTGCATTCCAGGATTAACCAATGGCTATTATACAGGACACTGATTAACTGGATGGTGAAAGCAGATATTCTGCCTAGCACATATTAGGACCACTCCCCGGTACCTTTGACCCTATCCCGGGGTTCAGTGCATGGCACAAGACGCCTCTGGAGGCTTAAGCCTCAATCGTTACTAGATACAGATTTAGGGATGAGCTTGGGGAATGTGTTGTCGACTATTTCAAAATAAACGCAGGCACTGTGGTTTCCCATGCTGTTCTTTGGGATGCCTTTAAGGCCTATATCTGAGGCATAGACCTAGCAAAGGAATCGGGGATTGTTAAGGCCATCCGTCGAAACATCCTGGACATTGAAGCATCCCTCAGTCACTTGAAACGCAATATGCTGCTAAACCGGCGGCCGCCACTCTAGGCGACATTAAAGATGCACTGGATAACTTCAGGTACCATGGTGACAGGGAACGGAGGTTTCTTGATAGCCCAAGCATAGTAAGGCAATATGGCAAAGGGGACGGTCCGGGCAGAGTTCTAGTCAGAGTTGTGCGGCAGGAGGAGGGCGACTGCCACATTCCACTCATCGAGGACGCTGCTGCGGTACAAGTCCACACGGTTCCCGACGTAAACAAGGTGTTTCGATCCTTTGATGCAGCACTTTATGGCAACAACGATGTGGCACCTGGTCTTGATAGAGATGTGTGGTCTTAGATGGCCTTCGACTCTCTATACTATCTTACGAGGCCAGAGATGCTCTTGACGACCCAATGAGTGTCGAGGAGATCACACTGGCCATTGAGCCTCTGCCTGCTGGTAAGGCTCCCGGTCCAGACGGTATCACCATGGACTTTTATAAATGCTATAAGCCCTACTTGTCTGCACTATGGGACGAATCCTGTGGAAGTGGGAAGTTACCTGCCACACTCAGAGAAGCTGTGATAACGGTGCTCCTAAAGCCCGGTAAACCTGCTACACTCTGTGGTTCACACCTTCCCTTGTCACTCATCAATAGCGATGTAAAAATATTTGCAAAGGTGTTTGTCCTCCGACTATGCCCTTATATGCCTTATGTAGTGAACCCAGACCAGTCAGGATTCGTGCCCAGCTGGTCAACTGCCCTTAATCTGAGGCGCCTATTTAACATCTTAGCCCAAGGGGAACTCTGGGGGTGGCGGTGGTAGCAACTACACTAGACATTCAGAAGGCCTTGATTTGGTTTCCTGGCAGTTCTTCTGGGCTGTGCTCAAGAAGTGCAATTTCGGCCCCTGATTTGTTTCGTGGATTCGGTTACTCTATACGCAGCGACAGGATGGGGTTTTCACCAGGGGAGTTGCTAGGTCTGGAAAAAACCCGGGGCTAAGCTGATGTCGGAACTGTTGGGACTGGAGGCTAGCTAGTCTTTTGGCTGTAGCTCCTGAGATTCTATCCGGGGCTACAACCAAAAGATCAGGGGCTATAGCCCCCTTAGCCCCCCCCTAGCAACGCCCCTGGTTTTCACCAATGGTCTGTTCTGCCCCAATTTGACATCTGCAGGGGAACCAGGCAAGGCTGTCCTCTTTCCCCACTAATCTTTGCGGTAGTCATGGAGCCTTGGCCGACCGAATGCGACAGAAGCATGCTCTCAGGGGCGTCAGGCTCTCCGGAAATGATGTCGCTGTATGCAGACGATACATTGTTGCACATCAGGAACCTTGTTGAGAACCTCGCCCCCATCATGCGTAATGTTCTCCGCTATGGGTTCTTATCTGGCCTCTGAGTTAACTTTGCCAAGTCAGAACTTTTTCCATTACCAGATGCCACTGCTGCTCCACATGATCTCATGGGGTTTGCTCGGTCTCCCAATGAGATTAAATATCTCTGGGTTACAGTCACGAGGCACCAAACCTTGCTGTACGACCGAAACATCGAGTCATACCTGTAACAACTCTGGGTTAAACTGCACGCCTGGGCTAAATTGCCTATAACTCTTGTGGGCCATGGGTCGCTCCTCAAGATGATTGTATTGCCGCAACTGCTATACCGGTTTCTGAATGTCCCGATATGGCCTGGGGTAGCACTGTTCGAAGCGCTTAAGGTCGCCGTAAATGGCTTTGTGTGGCATTCCAATGAAGTAAGACTTAAATGAGCCACGCTCACAAGACCATATAAGCAGGGACGACTCGCTGGCCCAGACTTCGAGAAGTATTGGCTAGTGGCCCAGGCCCAATACACGGCCTACTGGTTCACTGAGGGCTCATCACTCCCACATGTTAAGATTGAGCGGCTCTCCACTGAGCCTCGGGACGTCTGCTCCTTGATATTGGCCCCACTATGGAAAGACCCAGGGGTGGCCAGTCCACCGGCCACCACTGCGTTTGCATGGGATAAAATACGTTGGCTCACGGGCAACCCACACCCATTGCAGGGATTTGCCACTTTGGAACCTCCACCCTGGGTTTCCCAAAATTGGCATGTGTGCCGTGCACAAGTGGGCAGAAGACAGCTACTCCACCCTGGGTGATATGTTTGTTATGGATTCCTTTGTTGCGTGGTCCGACCTGCCGGGACCCCCTGGTAGGAAGCCATCTTGATGGCTACAGTACGCCGGCCTGCGCCGGGCATTCAAGAGTATAATGAAGGAGATCCCCACGCTGCCCCTAGATGAGCCGCTTCTTGCACTAGTTATAGAAGGCACTTCGACCACTGGGATAGTATCCAAGTTATATGGACTGTTGCAGGTTCGGGTTTGCAAACCACTATCTGGGCTTCGAGAGGTTTGGGGTAGGGATCTGGGTTCAGAAATCACTGATGAGGGCTGGGAAGATATGTCCATGAAGACTCATTTGGTTTCCCTCAATGCCAGATTCCGGCTGATTCAATTTAAGGTATTGCACAGATTTCACTACACTCCCGCTAGGCTGCACCTCATGTCCAGGGATCACTCCCCCCTTTGCCCTAGATGCCACTCAGATGGTGCACACTATTTACATATGGTTTGGTCCTGCCCCAAAATCTCTGGGTATTGGGCTGATGTCTGTGCTGCTGTTTCTGAAATGCTGGACTATGTTATCGAGCCTTGCCCAATGAACTGCCTGTTTCATACGTTTTTGTCGCTTCAGCGTATCCATCAAAACTTGCTAGTCTCTGCATGATTCTTGCTATGAGCTGTATTTTACGGTTATGGCTTAGACCTGCTTCCCCCACTGTGGAACAATGGCTCATTGATGTTAGTTGGGCATCTAACCTTGAGGAACGCTGGTCCTCTTTGCAGCCGGCCTGCAAACACTTGTTGATGTTGGACATGGAGAAACAAATCCCCCTGAACTCAATTACATGCTCTTCACAATTAGGTATGTTTTCGTTCCGGCCATCATCTGTGCGCTCTCACAGTAATGTAACACTGTTTTGCCATATGGTCACTGTTGACCAAACACTGCCTTGTTTACTACTGTTGGTACGCCACACCTGTTACAATGTCAAGCACCTAATAAATAAAGTTTAAAAATAAATAGATGATTTCAACAACATTCTCCTTAGATCCAAAAGGGGGTTTTCCCCTTGCCCTGGATGTCTCAGGTAGGATGGCAAAAAGCGTTCTTTTCAAATAAGGGCTCCTTAAAGATGGCAAAATGTTGCTTCCACACAACCACTTCCCAAGGATGGCAAAAGTGTCTTTTCCAAGCTTCCATTTCCTAAGAATAACAAAAATGTCTTTTCTCAAACAATCACTTTTTTGTGATGGCAAAAGTGTTCCTTTCATATAAGGGCTTCTTAAAGATGGCAAAGTGTCTCTTTCAAGCATTAATTTCCGAATGATGCCAAATGGTCTCTTTTCAAGCAACCACTTCATAAGGACGGCAAAAATGTCTTTTTCAAGTATCTATTTTCTTAAGGATGTTAACAGTAGTTTCTTTAGATAATTAAAGTCGTTTTTTAGTATGAAGAAAGTTTCTCTTTTAAAACAACCACTGCTTACGAAGGACCCTGTGGTAAACTCCCCTTCCAGGAAGCCTCTAGTCAGTTCATCAGATGTTAGGCATCTGTTCACAATATCTGTAATCTCTGAATTACTTGTATGGATTGCCTGGTATACTCCCCTGCCAGGAATCTCTTTCTGGGTTCTACAGATCTCCTGGTATACTCTCCTGCCAGGTTGCTTCTCTCCAACTGTCCAATGCCTGCTGCACTTCCTTTCACCAGGGCTTCTCTTTACTGTTTCCACATTCTTCCATATACCACAGTTGTTTCACTGTATATAGCTTCTTGGCTTAAGGTAATACTTGTCCTAACTTTCCCCACATTGAAGTTTCATATACGGAGACTTGTTCAAGTGAACCTTTTAATTCCTTCAATAGTATTCATCTATTTTTAACAACACTTGCTCCAGCTCTCCTGATACTGGCATCTCGTATATGGAGAATTGTTCAAGTATAGGCTTCCAATTCCCTCATTAACATTCATTGGCTTGTGGCAACACTTGCTCCAAACTTCGCTGTATTGACATCTCACATATGAGGACTTGGGCAAGTTCTCTCTTTGTTTTCTGTTTATTCAAAATTCAATATAAGTTTCTAAAGCTTCATGTGCCAGTCGGCATGCCACAGGGCCCTCAACATCTCTGGGCAGACTCACCGGTGTCCGCCACTGCCTCCGACCAGTATCGCATTGCTTCTGTGAAGCTTTCGCCTTGGGATAGCGTCTTCCATAATTCAGACCTCCTTTCAGCTCTTCTGCTGACTCGGCGCTCGTCTGCCTGCTGCTCCCATACTCGACTGCGTTGCCGGTAGCTTGCTCAATGCTGCAGGTTCACTAGCGGTCCCCTGCCACTGCATGCAGCTTCCAACTTGGGAACCCCTGTTCCCATCAGCGCGGCTCCTTCTTGCGCCTTTTTCCTGCGGCTTTGCTTCCTACTGCCTCCATTCAGCTTCTTTCACCTTGGAAAAAGCGGATATCATTTTTAAATGTCCCGTGTAATTGTACCTCTTCATAATGTCTAGCCTGCGTATTTATTTCAGTGTTCCTTCTGCTCCACATTAACTCATTTCTCCTCTTCATCGTAGGACTTTTATGTGATTTTGTTTGGACTTTTTAGTAAGCAAAAGACCATCAAAGTCAGGAGCTATGTACATATGAGCTATGAATGTTATCCTGTCTAGAATGTCTGGTAAGAAGAGGTCTTAGACTTTCACAACTGAACAGATTTGTATAATGACAGCATGCCATCAGGAATTTAGGAATTATAGGGTCTTATTCAAATAAAAGGGAAGAATACTGTCTCTCTCCTGATGGGGGCACTGCATCTACCTGACAGCCATCTCCTCCCATTTGATCCTCCATCAAAATAACAACCCCAGGGTCAGGATCAGTTAGTGGCTGCCTTCCCCATGCCACATGGGAGGAGACCTTATGCTGGGAATCAGTGATGACTCTACATGATTCATCACACTACCCAATAACTTCTACCTCCAAATCCATCTGTATGTGACACATTTCCTGCCCCCGAATTACAGTTAGGTGCAATATATTTCCTACTACACAAATCCGTCTAAGTGTGTCACCTTCCCTACTCCCAGAAAATCCATCTAAGTGTGACACCTTTCCAAATTACATCTGGGTGCAATACATGTTCTAACCCCTGAATCTAACTAAGTGCATTATGTTTCCTACCCCAAAAATGCATCTTAGTCCTACACCTTTCCTTCTCTCAAAAATCAATTTTAGTGCGAGACCTTTCCAACCCCCAAATGACAGCTAAGTGCAATACATTTCCTACTCCCCAAAATCCATCTAAGTGTGACACCTTTGCTACTCCCAAACATCAATCTAACTGCAACACCTTTCCAACTCCCAAATTACAGCTAAGTGCAATACATTTCGTACACCCCCAGAATGCAGCTAACTACAATGCATTTCCTACTCCCTAAAATCCATCTAAGTGTGACACCTTTCCTACTCCCAAAATCCATCTAACTGCAAAACCTTTGCTGCTGCCAAATATCCATCTAAGTGTGACACCTTTCCTACTCCCAAAAATCCATCTACGTGTGACACCTTTCCGAACCCTCAACTTATAGCTAAGTGCAATACTTTTCTTACCCCCAGAATGCAGCTAAGTCCAATACATGTCCTTCACCCCAAAATCTATCTGAGTGTGAGACCTTTCTTATTCCCACAAATCCAACTAAGTGTTTTACCTTTCCTACTCCCAAAAAAACATCTAAGTGCGACATCTTTCCAACTCCCACATTACAGCTAAGTGTAATACATGTCCTATTCACAGAACGCAGCTAAGTGCAATACATTTCCTACTCCCCAAAATCCATCTGAGTGTGACCCATTCCTAACCCCAAAATACAGCTAAGTGTGACACCTTTCCAAAACCCAAATTACTACTAGGTGCAATACATTTTCTAACCCCAGTATCCCACTAAGAGCAATACATTTCCTACCACCAAAATCCATGTAAGTGCAACACCTTTCCTAATCCCAAAATCCATCTAAGTGCAACACCTTTACTACTCCCAGAAATCCATCTAAGTGTGACACCTTTCCTACTCCCAAAAATCCATCTACGTGTGACACCTTTCAAACAGAATGCTGCGAAGTCCAATACACTTCCTTCTCCTCACAATCCATCTGAGTGTGACACCTTTCCAACCCCCAAATTCCAGCTACGTACAGTACATTTCCTTCTCCCCAAATTCCATCTAATTGTGACACCTTACCTACTCCCAAGAATCCATCTAATTGCGACACCTTTCCTACTCCCAAGAAAAATCTAATTGCAACACCTTTCCAACTCCCAAATTACTGATAGGTGCAATACATTTTCTAACCCCAGAATCCCACTAAGTGTGACACCTTTCCTACTCCCAAAAATCCATCTAAGTGTTACACATTTCCTTCTCCCAAACAAAACATCTAAGTGCAACACCTTTCCAACTCCCACATTACAGCTAAGTGCAATACATTTCCTACCCCAGAATGCAGCTAAGTGCAATACATTTCCTACTCCCCAAAATCCATGTGAGTGCGACCCATTTCCTACCCCCAAAATACAGCTAAGTGCAATCCATTTCCTATCCACAATTCCAGCTATGTGCAATACATTTTCTAACCCCATAATAAGCTTATATGTAATACATTTCCTACTCCCACAATCCATCTAAGTGCGACACACAGATGACTCCCAATACATCTATCAGACTATCTAGGGGCGCAACAGGTAATCTAGACAGTGTTGTAATATGATGGTGGTAATGAAGGAAGGAGTTATCACAAATAAGCTTCTCTGTCTCACCTGGAGAGTCGGTTGATGAAACTCTGTACTGTTCTTCTTGTGGTGATGTGGTGGTTCTTCTTCATGAGGAATGCCACCCCTCCTAGAGAAATGGTCTGTTCTGGGAGATACCCACTATGCTTGTCTGAGGTTGCACAGGTGGTGCGATCGGCCCTCCTCCCAGACACAGCCAATGCAGGGAAAAAAGCCTTAAGCAGCCTAAACAAAACCTGGGTACTGGCAGATGGAATATAGCAGTGAATTTTTACTGATGCAGTATCCAGAGAAAAACAAGGAATGAGAAGTATCAGATTACCAGAGAGCATAATAGTAACACCCTTGAGAGGGATCTGGCAGCTGTAGCACAATAGGAGGCAAGAGTAGCAATAGCAGAAAGTCATTGGCTGGCGCTGATCATGAAAGGCACAGAAAAGAGGACGAAGGCAGCAATGCAATAAAGGAAGCAAGGGTAGAGAGAAGGAATACTAAGCATCTTACCCAGAGCAGTGATGCGGGGTTGCAACGCAACCCATTGAAGCGTTTGTTCTGTAGATTTGGAAATGGGAGGATGCCATGTTGGAAACAACTAGACTGACACATCACGTTGAAAATGAATGGGATGTGCAAGTCAATGGCAAAATCTCCAAGCATGCCATAACTTCCAGGATGGGTGGATCATGACAGGAGTGGCAGGGTTTTAATTGAGCACAGTAATGGCTTTGTTCACCGCCTATGCCACCTTACCTTAGTTGTTTCAGTAGGATGTCTCATTGTTCATCCATGGGCGAACAGGGGCAAACAGGCAGAGAGCTGTCCAGAAGGGAGCCCGTAGCCAGCTGCCTGGGCAAGGCTGCCCTTGGATCAACACCAAACTATGTGGTTCTGGTCATGTGGTTGCTGCTCCGGTTTATTGGTGCAACCGATGGGTGGGCAGGGAGGCGGAAGGTGGAAAGGAGGGGAAGCAGGCTGCATGGGGCCCTGAGCGGGAACAAAACAAAGCGAAAAAACAAGAAAAAGTATCTTCCCAGACCATGTGGGTGTTTCTTACCAGGAGATGCTGCTTCCAGCGAATGGGGGCATGAAGGCTAGATTGACATGCGCACCAAGCTAATAAGGCTTGTTTGGGTCTCCCATTGCTTCTGGTCATGTGGGTGCTGTTCTGGCCCATCAGAGTAGCCTGTAGGTGGGCAGGGAGGAGGGAAAGCGGGCTGCAAGGGCACCAAGTGGGGACAAAACATAGATAAAAATCAAGCAAACAAAGTAGGCGCCTGTTATAGTGGTTCATCAGTAAATGTGTGATGCACGTTCTGTAGAATCTGTATTGTAACATGGTTATGAGAATGTAGCCATTCTCGAACCATTTGGATGTGAGGTTGGCCCAGCGGCGTTAGGCTCCAGGGGACGTCAGAATAAACCTCATTTAAATCATATGTGCTTTGTTGACGATTTTATTACATTTGGCGACGAGGTCCCTTGTGTGTTGAGCCCCCGTAGTTTTGTCCAGCACTGCAGCTTAATGCAAGGGGCTGCGCCACCCGGTGGATGTAAATGTGCATCTGACGACGCTTGCATAGATACCGGAGGACTGTCGTCAGAGCAGCTGAGGACACTTGCCGTCCTGCTAGTCCTCACACAGAGAGCACAAGGTGAGCCGTCGGCATATAAAAGGAAAAGGAAAGAAAATATTAAGTGGCATTACGGATCCATTAGGGCGCGAGCGCACAGCGTCTTATAACTTCCTAACTGTAAAGTTCATTAGAGTAAAGAAACCGAAAGCGTGCCATAACGTAGCGGCCATTTTAAGGACATTGTTATTTGTGGACATGTAACCCTGGCAACCAAGTTACAAAGCGTATACATAAACGCATCAGCCGACGGGCTGAACAGCCTTACATAAAGCATACAATAACAATCCCGGAAAGAGAGTCAACAAAACACAGACTGCACAAGGGAAATACGGACAATGAATGGCAAATTGTAAACGGATGAAAGCAATCGACTGCATTTGTATAGAGCACATTTGAACTTGACAGCACATTTAAATGAACAAGAAAGTGTTACGTTTAAGAAGACACCTAAGGGCTTTTCAAGCAAAGGAAAATAAACCAATAAAGCTGCATCCACATCATATACCGAGTGTTTAAAAAACAAAAACAAAACGGAATGCATTTAAAATTGTCAGTACGCTTCAGTCCGCAGTGAATATCACATTTGGGAAGACACTTTAATTGTTTCAGCGAAGAGAAAATGAGCTAATAAAGCTGCATCCACACCATAAGGGAACATAAACAAAACAAGGACAATCGAGCTTATATCCTATCACAATGCAGCATGTCACAGCACCAGTACAATTTCCCCCACACCCTGGAAATCCTACATGTCCTTGGGAGCAGTGGATTGATGGCTTCCAAGTATACCTGAGGGCTGTTGGTGGCAGCAAATATAATGATGATCTCAAAGAGACCACATTGCTAAACTGCATTCGGGCAGAGGCTTTAAGAATATTCAGAGCACTCCCTGATTTGGACGGCGCAGAAGGTGGTTCCGGCGACAATAACCGCAAGTTTGAATGTGCACTAGGAAAGTTAGCCAAACATTTTGGTACCAAGACCACGAATCCAGATTCAGATCACCACAGAGAGGAAGGAGCTGTTCTGGCAAATCAGTTGTGTAGGAGGATGGGAAGAGGTGGTTTTATGATGAACTTGTGAGTGGAAGAAGATTTCAATAGACCAAGCACCAGTAAGAGCAATGCCCAAGGAACAACAGACCACATGAACAATGAAACACTAAACAGTCGCCATGATGAAAGAGATGAAGTTCCAAGTGGCAGGTTATCCAAGAGAAACCGCAAAATGATTCAAAGTTTTAACAATGACTACATTAACTACTAGTGGTGGTTACCCACCACAGTCACATGTGTCCTTTTGCATATTCTGGTGAAAATGTTCATTTTGATTTACCAATTCTTGTATTTGTTTTGCTGGTGGTACTCTCGTTCAGATTGGAATTGCCATTGTATTTCGGTGCTGGACTGCCCCTGGGCAGGACAAAGACTGATATGCAAATGGATATTTCCCATCTGTGAAAGGCACAGTGAGTAAAAGCAGTGGCTGCGAACTCTCAAGTGGTTAATAACCACTGAACAGGTTATCATGTCTGTTCTTGCGAGAGAGGGGCGCCCGCTACCTTTGTAAAACTATTTTTTAAGGAACCTGGGATTGGTAACCCTAGGTCTCCTGGGGGCAACCAGACGTGGTCTCCCTCTCACTGTGCTTAGAGAGGCATCAGCTTCACCTCACTGATGATCCCCAACAAGGGTGAAACACGTGTATGGGGTTGCTGGTGGTACTCTCGTTCAGATTGGAATTGCCATTGTATTTCGGTGCTGGACTGCCCCTGGGCAGGACAAAGACTGATATGCACATGGATATTTCCCATCTGTGAAAGGCACAGTGAGTAAAAGCAGTGGCTGCGAACTCTCAAGTGGTTAATAACCACTGAACAGGTTATCATGTCTGTTCTTGCGAGAGAGGGGCGCCCGCTACCTTTGTAAAACTCTTGTATTTGTTTCCCTTCGCTTGGTTTGATCCTCTTAGATTCGTATTTAATCCCAAATCGTTCTGCTTTCAATATAAGGGCGGGAGATGTTATAGTGGTTCATCAGTAAATGTGTGATGCACGTTCTGTAGAATCTGTATTGTAACATGGTTCGAGAATGTAGCCATTCTCAAACTATTTCGATGTGAGGTTGGCCCTGCGACGTTAGGCTCCGGGGGCTCTCAGAATAAACCTCATTTAAATAATATGTGCTTCATTGACGATTTTATTACACCGCCCAGGCCACAGTGGTGACTTTTACCAGGAGATGCTGCTTCCAGCGAACAGGGTCATAAAAAGCCAAATCGAGATCTACAAATAAGGAGTCTAATGGAGGATCTAATAGTTTAAACTATATGCTTAATATGGCAGTAGTTAGATAAGATTTCCATGAAATTAATCCAAATTAATGTCTTATTGCCACTAATGGCAATGAAGCTTGCAGACCAAGTAGCCTTTTCCAAAACATGCCTTCTATTCTCTCTAACGTTTTCCAATCTAATGTCAAAAATTTCAATCCATATAGGACTGCTGGCATCCCCTTGCTGACATAAAATCTGATTACTGGTGACAGTGTATATTTACAGTATATAATTTCTTTTTTGAGATTGTGAGTCCAAAGGTGCTAGTTCGCCTCTTATTCTTTCTATTATATTTCTATTATATTTCCATTTCTCTCCTTGCTGTGGATTGGGAATTCAGGTATATGAGATTGCTCACACATTTAAGTTTTGTTCCTTCTAAATATCATTCCCGATTGGACCTTGGTCTGAAACACAAGCTAACTAATACTGCTGTCTTGTTTACATTTAATTTGAGGTTGTTCTCCCCAGATGCTTGTGTACTGCTAATAGTTTTCTTTGTAGACCTATAGGAGTTCAGTCCAATTATGCTATATCGTCTGCCAACAATAATATTGGTATTCTTAGATGACCAATTTTTGGTCGAAAGGCCTGACAGTTAAATGCACATTCTATTAAATCAGACATGTACAGATTAAAAAGGAATGATGCCAGTACACAACCCTGGAGAGGTCCTGAACATGTATCTATAGAAGTCCCCAGGCTTCAATTACTATCTAATCTAATGTGTATGGTTGTCTGAGAATGTAATTCCACAAACATTTTAATTAATGCATCTGAGATTCACAATGGCTATAATTTATTCCACAGTTTCAACCGATCAACCATATCAAAAGCACTTGCTAAATGTATACTTGCCATAAACAAAGGTGGGTCATTATTATTTTTAGCTTGTTTTTTTAAAAGGTAAATAATTAACCCATTTAATGTAGTGCCACAGGATTTTCTAAAACCTGTTTGGTACTTTCATGGCTTGTCGATAGAGGTAGCCCAAGCTACCAAATCCTGTAACATTATAGAGGCAAAGATCTTGGAGGATGGATCATGCAATGTGATTGTACAGTAATTCCCTGGGTCTCTCGAATCACCTTTCTTAAAGATGGGAACCATGTACCTCAACCTACATGGTTGAGGTATTTGCCCACACTCTGAAATAAAAGTAAATATTTTAAAAAAGATGTTTGACCAAAACGTGGGATCTATTATTAGCAACACATTTAGAATATTGTCCTGTCCGACCACTCTCGAGGCTTTCACTTTATTAATCAGGGTTTCTATACTCGCTGTTTCAAACGATCCATACCATGCGCCTAATCAGTGAGAATCAAAGATAGAAATAGTTTTTCTCAGAGTACCAAACTTCTCTCTAAGAAATGTATTCCATTCTTCTTCTGGAATTGTGTTTACTCAAGATATTATACACATTTTTGTCGTTTACTCCTTTCACAAAATACTACACACATTCTTGGATTAAATGTATTTGCAATTGCCAACATTCTTTGGCTCTCTCTATTGCAACCGATATCTATAGAATTTCAGCCAATAATAGAATCGCTGTTTCATTAATTTGATTTGTGCACTTTTTTCTTGGTTCAGTATAGCTCAATCCCCTTTGATGGGCTGAAGGTAGTGTCTCACCATTTCCCTAAGTTCCTGAATCACTACATCAAAAATGTGAGGCCCAGCAAACCTTTTATGATTTTGCACCTGGATTTTAGTAACCATTAATTCTGCAATATTTTGAAGCAGGTTCTTAAAATCTTTTACATCAATTTTAGATGCATCTCCTCCTCAAAGTTGATTAACCAAGTGCTTCTATAACCTGCTATACCTTCTGATGTAACTATTAGACCATATAATGTATTGATTATTTATTGCTGTAATATACCAACAGGTATATAGATGTAAAACAGCAGAGCAATGCTGTTTTACATCTATATTTAAAGTTAGTGAAATGTGGGGTGATTACTCCGTGGGCGAAATTCTACTCTTGTTGATTTAATGTTAGGAAGTATGTTCTAAGATGCAAATATGAAGCCTATGTTCAACCTGCTGTTCCCCTTTTTCCAAGTTGGTCTACATGGAATATCTCCAAAAGTATTTCTGTTTAATGTATATAAAGACCAGAGATTCAACACTTCCGCCATCTCCAACCACGCCCACTGGTTGCTTTATCTTGTGGCCTGCATTCTTGTGCTTCTTCCTGATAACTCCAATTAGGAATGAAATAGTTAAAATCACCCATTAAAATTACGGAGTCTGTCTCAATGATATTATACCACTCATCTAAGTTAAGACTGAGTGAGTAAAATAATTAAAGTTCTACAGTTTGTCTCAAGTTACAATAAATGTTAATAATTAACAAACTGACTTTTCTGAACACATGACAGGCCACAAATGTTTCACAGACAGTGTATCAAATCAGTATGTGTGATGGACTGCCATTTGGCAAGGGTGTAGGAACCATGGCTTTTTTTTTATTTTTAATAAATGAATACAATTATGCAGGTAATTCCATCCCTGAAAGCGAAATCTGCTGATCAGATTTCCCTTTCATAAGCTCCATGAAAAAAAGCATAGTTTGTACCTTTGTCCTGCTGCATCAATATACTGATTTGCAGCACCTGCTGTGCCAGTGGCATGGAGCAGGTTCAGAGGTCACAGAAGCCCATTTGACAGCTCCAGTGACAGCCAAGTCTCTGCAGTCCAGGATCTGCATTTACAATGTGCACCTCTGAACCAAAACTATGATGATCGTAAATAACCCATGATGGTGGCAGGGGAAACTCTTACAATAAATCAATGCTTGGGTTAAGGTATGGTTCATGGCACTACTTATGATCATTAAAGCCACATCCAATCTGATATAACATCAGTGTCAGCTCCTGGGAGTCAAGCTCAGCTGTGGAAGGTGATGATTATTATTTCCAGATGAGGCTCCCGTGCCCACTGACAGGACTGTAGACTTGGCGGGTTGCCTCTCTTTGTTCCCTTGTAAGGGCAGGTAACATCCTCTCCCCAAGGACAGCCACTCCACAGGAGGTTGGCCAGGGAACAATAATCAAAGTGCATAACCATTCACAAAGGGCTAGGCCTCACACCAGGGTGCTGCAGTTCTAAAGGTCTTTGATTCTATTGTGAAATGAAGGGGTGGGTATAATATAGCCAATGAGACTTTTGTACAGTGTACAAAACGTATGACACATCTTATTTTGACTCTATCATCGCTTTGCTGTTTTGCATCTTTTAGCACTGTGATGCCTCCCTGTTGCCTCCCCACATTAGAAGAAGAAAAAAAGGGAAATCAAAGTGCTACCCGGGAGAAGGGCCTCGGGTGGTTGGAACAGCAGGCTGGGATTGTGTATTCTCGCCCGCTGTTCCAGCCACCTGATTGGTTGGCTCACCCTTCCCGGGTGCAAATACTATATTGAGGGAGTGATCGAAAAGTGATAAACCTGTGAAACGTTTTGTGCTCTAAGTGGTGAGTTAGTTCCCCAGCACATCAATGATACGTTTCTGAAAGTAAATTGAGAGGTTGAGGTAGACTTGATAGCGATACTATAATACTGTTTTTGTTTCTATCAAACCTAATCTCTCAGGTATCAAGCTGCTGAAATAAGAAATGTGAGTGACTATTGTGACTATTGCCTAATTTAGTGGTATTCCTTTTATCTACATACTGGGATCTTCAATTTGTAACTGAAAGGTTGAATAGATATTTTTGAAGCAAGTGCATTAAACCGCTGAGTTATTTTACACGTTGAACCCAATGAAGAATTCTTAATCTGTTTAGTACAACCAGTCAGGCAATCTCATCATAGGCAAATGAAAGACAACTAGTGGGTTCCTGCAGGTGCTTCTGTTTATGGTAATATTTGTTTGTATTTATAGTTGACAGCTATAAAGACTACCCCTAGGACACACAACCCTAATAGGAAAATCATTCTGGGAAGAGTTGGTCTCCAGCTTGTTATGTTTCTTGGTATGAGTTGCACCCAGATGATCCCTATCATTGGAAAGTCCTGAATTTGTTCATTGAGTTTATGGTAGATTGGAGGCTGATAATTGCAGATGATTTAACCTTTTCGGGACAACATATAGAATACTGTATTGTTAGTTTTTGTCTATTTTGAATTTTGTACATTATTTGGACTAGCTGGCTCTCCTCGTCTCAGAAGAGATGTAGCTAGTCCTCCTTTTAGTAACATCATATAAAGGCATTCTCTTTTTGTTTAGGAATGTAAACTTTTGGAACCTGATGGCGACATGTTTACAGCCTTTGAGAACGGGCTTAAGGTTAATAACCCGACCAAGGAACATGAAGGACATTATGTTTGTAAAGTATTATATGTGCACAATGGAGAGACATTTAATATTTCACGAGCTATTAACCTGCACGTTGAAGGTAAATGAATTTCTTTCTCCAATATTGTACGTAGCCTGGTACTGAACATTACATTTCTTAGAGCAGGAGGCAGGTGGGCTCAATGTATAGCCAGATCTGCTCTTCAGGGATATTGCATGTGCATGCTCTTGTTGCTGTTGAATTGTTTGCAGTAGAATGCCAAGATTAAATGCAGTGGCACGCCCTGCATCCTGTATTTGTACAGCCCACCAATAAGACTGCTGCAAGGTACCTGCTCTGCACTGTGCTGTCTTGGGAGGATAGCTCAGAGGCAACATGCTCGCCTTGGAAACGAGATGACACGGAGCAACACTCGTTCGATCCCCGTGTCATCGCTTAGAAACCTCTGGGTATTAAGTGCATTATAAATAACCAATCATATCATATAATAGTAATGGAATGTGGGTGGGATGTGTTTTACTGGGTTGTGACTACGAAATTTTCCCAGGGGGATGTCAGGCGAGCCGTAGGTACCCCATTAGTTTGAACTGTCCAAGACTTCCCACACCAGTTCTTTACAACTTGAACACAGCTCCTTAAATCTACTATCTATATCTGTGGATTTCTGAGGCCATCTTTGACAGGCCTTACAAACACACTGGAAACCCCAATTCGAAATTACCCAGCAAAAGGAAAGTAAGCAGGCCCCAGAAATTCACAAATTCTCCAAGCATAAAACCTTTAACCTGCAAAGAAAACAGCAAAGCAGGGAGAGATGGGGCGAGCTGCTTGGCAAACAAACACCAAGAGCATATGGCATGAAAACACAATTGTCAGCAACCTTTTTAAGCCCACCCCCTGAGCTCTGAAGTACGAAGTTTCACTCCTAGTCCGATCACTGGAGAGAAACACCTGGCCACCCCTGCTAATCAGCGAGTAGGGCTCTGGCCTAGGCAGCATAAAGGAAGCCCTGTCTGGGAGAAGGGAAGCAAGAGTGCAACCATACCTTGCAGAGTTCTAGGCCTAGTGCTAGCTGAAAGTGGTTAGTATCTTTATTTATTTATTTTAAAAAGTACAATTCAATTTATTAAAAGCTTTTTATACGAATCACAACAAATCAATTCCATAAAAATCACAATCTAAAACCAAACAAATGTACATTTTAAAAATAATTTCAATCGTTCCCCACAATTTCCACCAGTGTTATAACAAACCGACATCATCCCCCTCAAAGTACTTGGACCACAATGTTGACAAATTGACATGGTGTTCTGCTATAGAGATTCCCGAGGAGACCAATATGCCCACAATAGGAACACCCTCACCACTGTTTGATTTTTCCCACCCTGACACTGTTAACATAGACCAATCCCAAGGAGGGAATCCCTTTTATGTTATAGAATTACCCAAGGAACGTACAATCATTCCTCCCAACCCCTTCCTGTTTGTGGACTTTAACCAATGGGCATGCCAGGAGCTGTACATGAGAGACTGAACACAAAATTACTGAATCTGGGGGAGAAGCAGGATCTCTATTAGATAAGGAACTTTGACTCCTTAGAGTTTACCTCCTCCAAGCATTTCCTGCATAAACCCTGTGTTGCCATTAAAAGGTCTCTTATCATCATAGGATTTTAGCCCAAGCCCATGCGGAATACGTTAATTAAGGTTTTGAAACAAACTTATGTGCCTTGAGTTTATTGGGTCATTGCAGTACCCATAGCAAGCATTCCTCCCAGTGTTGAAGATAAGCGCTTGTGATTTCCTTCTGCGCAGGGAAAAAAGCTCCAGGTGTTTTTGTACAAATTTTACCTGCATCTCTGGGGTGGATGGACAAATCAAAGGATTTTCAAGGTGGTAGTATTTCACCTTGTAGGAAGAAAGTGTTCACTGCTCCCATTATTTTCTTGCTATACCTCCGGAGGTAAATACCTCCATACCCAAAATGGGGTAGGTTCTGAAAACAGGCACTATTTTTTCAATACCACCTGTTTCGGTGTTGCCTACAAGGCTGTTTGAGTACTTTCAAATTTTAATTCTCTCACCACACTCAAAAACTCACCAATAGGCAGATTAACTCTCAGAAGAGGCCAGCCTCAACCCAAGAGGAATCCAGCCTTCCACACCATTCTTAGAATCCCCATAAAGCCCCTAGCAGGCCTAGAAAATGTTCAGGCAGCCCGGTACAGGGCCTTGACCCGAGAGGATCTAGAGATCAAACCCACTCACATTCAAGAGTGCCCGTAGAGGCTCCCTCCTGTGATGTCTTTAGAACCATGCCCTTTGTGGCCATTCACGGACTAGGGAGTAAGTACAAGAGAGTGCACCCTCCTTTTCCCCGGTCATTGCTTGATCACACATATACAGTGCAGGAATGCCTCATAGCCTGTGCATGCCCGCCTCTGCATGCAGGCCTTGCAATGAACAGTGGCCCTCCTGCAATGTTTTCCTTAATGTGAATGTCTTCTTTGACCCAGTCAGCAAGCGATGCATTACTTAAGCAATAATTCCTGTGCCGGGGGGTGGAGGGGGCATTACCGAGTCAGGCAATGCCCTGGGGCCCATTGTTACAGGCCCGAGCATAACTATGGGCCTGTAATGAAGGCCTGGGGCATTACCTGACTTGGTAATGCCCCCCAGTGAGGGGATTATTGCTATTAGTACCCTGGCCCATTGGACGGAGGTACTAAAAGTTTCTTGGAGTGTTTCGCAAAGGAAAAAAATAAATAAAAATGCCCAACGTGGAAGGAAAACGAAGTCCTTTCTCCCTTTCCATGGCATTCATTGAAAATAATAAAAAAAGTAAACAAACAAAATGGCCACCATGGAAATTGAAAGGGGACTACATATAGTCCCTCCTCCCTTTACATGGTGGCCATTCAAGAAATAGGACAAAGGTAAACAAAATAAATAGCCGCTATAGAAAGGAAGAACGGACTACATGTAGTCCCTTCTTCCATTCCATGGCGGCGTGTCGCAGATCGGGGGCGGACGCGCTGGAGACAGAAGTGTTTCCTGCATGTCAGTTCCTGAAGAGGATAACACAAGCAGGAAAGTGGAGGGAAGGGAAATCTGTGGAGGGGGAAGCAGAATGGGAGTTTGACCCACTGTCTCTGAGGTTCTAGGCTGGCTGTAAATGTCAAAATCATGTGCTTTGTTTTGCACCAAGGCTTTCCTAATCTGATATAAATAGAGGAATATTCTGGTCATGGATACTTTGTATTTTTACATTTTCTTTAAAACTTTATATAGTTTTAGAAGTAACAGCATGTATCATGGATTGAGTTTTAATGGAGTGTCAAAATATGTGTTTTGTACATTTTTAACTGAAAATCATTTTGATGAGGATCGGAATACACTGTTATGAATTTGAATATGGCCCCGTTAGAAGCACATGCAGATCTCTGAGTGTCCCGGTATGGGCATGTTCCCTGACCTTGTACGAGGCACAATTCAGTGTATGGTCATCTTGCTTTTGGACCAGCTCTTCTTTGCAGACTCAAGTGAGGCCCATTGACCATGAAACATCCCGCCAATACAGCTCTGTTTGTAGTTGGTTTTGCGGCAGACTCAGTTCAGGTCGTGGAGATAGAAAAAGGTGTGTTCCCACCACATTGCTACCTTGTTGAGTTGCTGTCATCCCACACTCCATTGTGGTTTTAACATTTCTATCCTTTAAAGCAGGGATATTATTACAGGCAAGGCAGCTGGGGAGATGACTGCTCCAGAAGTTGCTTCCGTGAATATGAGATCAATAACATGATTTGCATTCAGCTGTGACTGGTAAGTGTTATCAGTGCAGGTATATTTCCTGAATAGTGCCGCAGAGCATTTTACTGTTTTAGGCTCATATCAACAATAGGAATTATCTGTGGTCCGCAGGAGTATGTTTGGGTTAAGAGGAATCACATAGATTTAAAAACAATTACAGTTGACTGTGGTCAGCCGTGCAAGACTCCACAGGGTGGATGGATGAAGTGCATTGCTATAGCCTCATTGCCAACTGGTGAAAGCTGTACCACCCGTTAATGGGGAGGGCATAAACCACTGGCACCGTCTGAGGGGGCAGGACCGCAAATCTATTAGAACATTCCACGCAATGAGAGTCGAATGTTTTGTTTAAAATAGGGAGGGAAGAAAACAGAAACTGTGGCGTGCTGGGAGAGAAAACCAGAGACCCATTATTACCCTCGGCCTAAGCATTGCCTGGAATGTGGCAACCAACATTCAAATGTTCTAATTTCGCATTAACCCCCATGGTGGTCCAAGTTACATGCCTGAGCGAAGCAAGGCTCTAAACTAGGGACTGGGTCTCATTACCAGGTAGTAATGCGCCCACCGAGGGGGGGTTATAGCTATTCTCACCCCAGGGACGTAAGCGGAAGGGTGTCCCAGGGAACAAATACATCTGGAGGGCTGGAGATTGGAGAGTTGTGGCAGACAGGTGGGCGTGTGTTGACTGGAGGGTCTTAGTAAATTCAAATTTGGAGCAGGAGTTGTAGAAAAAGCAATTGTAAAGTCAGCGGTACTTACATTGTGTGATTTCAACAGTGTGGGCAGAGGATTGATGGACTACAGTTGGAATAGAGATGGCAAACTAGCCTCCAGCTGAAGGAAGGGAATCTTGGGCAATGCATACAGAGGAAGCATGCAATTCAATTAAGATGTAAGAGGACAAGTTGTTATTTGCAGTGCAGGGAAGGTGGATGTTTATTTTCACATTAAAGAAAACAGTAGTATTTTAAAGGAACATCACTTGGTACTAAATGGTTTTTAATATAGGAAAAGCAAATCCAGACGGCGTTATGATGAGACTCAGTTTGGTGGTGCATGCAATGTTTCTCCTGCAATCGCGGCATGAGAGGTAACAGTAACACAGAGAAGAGCAGTCTCATGATGAGAGGGGCTTTCACTGAAAAGCCGTCCGCCTTCAATGTGGGCATTATCAGGTTTAATGGAAATGGGCTAGCCAATGAGAAAATATCTGGCCCACAAGCCGGGGACTCAGAAGTGGAACTGCTCTTCTGTTTCTGACAGAAATGACTGAAACCACTTATAGGTTTATTGGAATCTGTTTGTTTAGTTGGCCAGGTACTGCAGGAGAGTGAGTTGGTCCACATTGCCAAACACTGACACACTGTGGAAATCTGTGATCCTTCTTACGTGTTCTTAAAGACTTTCAATTCATTATGTCCAACATGGCAATCTCCCATCCATGCTTTGAGTACAGTCTTGAGTGGCAGGATATGGGTTAAAATGAATTGCTCTTCCAGCTGTTTAACCAGACTTGACTTTTTACAATATATTTTCCAATAAGGGCAGTATTTCTAAGCTTCTATAGTTTTCTGGTATTATGGCTCTAATCTAGTTTCTTTTACAGGCTTACGCTATGGTCTGATTCATAGCCTTCTTCCATTGAATGATTAATATCTTGGCTTGATAGGGCAGCACAGTTGGACAAGGTTTGTAGGTGCAGACGTGCCGATGAATGTCTATGGCGTAGGGGATATGAAGGCGCAGACTTTGAGAGCTTCGGAGGTAGCACTGGCAGCACCAGTTGGTTCTGTTTTATGGGATTATATGCTATGGCAAACTCTTTTCCATCCATATTTAGCTTAGAAGATGCTATTGTGGTAAGCCACAATAGGACAATGGTAATTTTCTGCATTCTACCCACACCCATGTTTCTTTCACTTGGCCTCCAGTGGCTGCGCCCCAGGTGTTGGTTCCTTTTATTGAGAATTAACTGAGTGGTGTAATAAGTTTGAATTTAGGTGTGTGCTCCTAACGTGATTTTGATGACTGCGCCAATGGTATCCGAGATGCCGTTTAATGTCTTCTTGTGGCAGGGTTGGTCTGCTGTTCCATAGATGTTTGTATTTCTGTCAGCGATGTTGTAGTGTTTCTTCAGTTAATTGGTATCACTTTTCTTTTTATACTGAAGCTTGGTGGTTACATGTGATTACAACAAATTAAATTACAGAGAATGCTCAATAACGAAACTTTTACAATGAAAAATATCGATTTGTTTTATTTTTTTATTTTGGGTGTCTCTCCCAAAGCCGCCCATTTCCCTATGCTTTTAAACCCACCCAACCCCCTCCTCACCCGTTTTAACCCCTTACCACATCCCATATACATTTTAAAAAACATTTTATATTTTCTCGTTATTATTGTTTCTTTTTTAAAGTTATTCTCTGTTTTTTTATTCGATATAATCACTGCATACCAAGCCTTGGTTTGATGTAGGCATTGCTTTGGAGTCTATTGCTTTGCTCCATGGTATGGTTGTCGAATGATAGAAACCGGCTGAAGGAATTATTTATAGTGAAGAGGCTTTTAAAAAACTAAGGTCTAGGATGTGCCCTAAAATGTATGCGCCTTACGGTAAAGCATAGCAGGGTCATTATGATAGTTGAATTTTGCCATTTGTGTTCTTTTTAACATAGCAAACTTGATATTCCCTTTTGTGTTGTTTGACCCCACAGAACTTAGAACGGCTAAATCCACGTATAGGAATCACAGCCTATTCTACCCCATGGGTGCTCACAACATTAAATCTACAAAAGGAAGGTGTATATTGAGTGTCTCTACTCTGGCGGGACAGGGAGACCATCACAGCCTAGGCTTTACTCCAAAACATTTCATTATTTATTTAGAAAAATACACATTTTATTAATCATAAAACACATAATCATTGGATTGTCTCATAACATTAAAAATAATGTAAAAAAACCACAAGTACATACAAACATGTTAACAATGTTTTCACAGTACAGCAAATAATCTGTGTGCAAACTTCACACTGTATTCCTTTCTCTGAAGTGTACTATTCGTGCTATTACTCTTTACACTTTTTGAGCCCTACTTGTACAAGTTTCTGTCCTACTCATGCACTTCAATGCCGGACATTCATCAGGGGCAAATTTCACTTGTGTATGCTGTATATAAAACCCATAGATGTGTTCAATATTTTCTTCCTAGTCTCTCTGTCACCCTGTTGGATAAAGACACTTTTAGTATATAGTAATGATCTTCTAATTAGATCTATATAGTCCCTGATCCCTAGGGGCTAAGATATGTTATTAAATAAATACCCTGTGGGCAGCTTGGGGGTTGTTACCAGTGCCTCCGGGCAACCTTTACTTGTTGCTTTGGCTGGCTTCCTTGGTATAGGAATGTCAGTCTGCTTCCTCTGTCTGACCTAGAAAAAATAAATATAACCTCCACTAAATCATGAATTTTAAGTTGACCTTTGATGTAAATTGACAACTCACAGTAACCCCAGAATCTTACCTGGGGTGGCTTTTTCATTGGATTAACTGGGTGCTCCTGTAAAGGGATGATGGACACCAGTCTCTGTTTATTTGGGCCGTGATCTACTAGAGCTGGAGACATAATTGTCAAACCATAAGGCCTCAAGTTCAGTAGCTTCACAACAAGTTCTGTTTTAGTCTAGTAGTATAAGGAAAAACATGCTGTCAGGAAAAACATGCACATCACTTACTTGTGGGTGGCTTGTGGGTGCTTGTGTGCTTTTTAAACCACAGTAGGGATGACCAGTAGAACACTTGCTCTCTTTCACAATACCAAAATTCTGTGGGTTCAGATATAGCGCCATAAATAATTATAGGGGCATGTTACCAAAAAGGAAAAATTGAAACAAGAGAAGGGAAAATGTCACCCCACTCTCCTTACCTCATTATTGCTGGGTGCCACCTTCTATGTGTGTACAGAGCGTCGAGGCTTCATCACACTCAATGCGATGATGTCATCACGTAGGATGTGATACCGCGGATTGGCTAGGGAACCCGTGTTGTGCTTGTCTATACCGCTCTGTGTCTCACTAGGCTACCCACTTCAAAGTTTGGGAGGACAAAGTAAAAAACAAACATGTAATTCAGCGCCCAAATACCATGTAAGTCCACATACACATGATCTCTATACTTCCTGTACTTTACAATCACTGAAACTCGATAATCAAGTCAACACCTTAATTCTTTGTGCATTTTAATTAATCCTGAAGGTAAGTTGCTGAGAACCCCGAACAATATACCATTTCTTGTTGACCTTTAGTTCATCATATCACTGCATGATAGTTATTCCGTAACCTACTTACATCAGATGTGTAGTCACAAATCAAAATCCAATGCAATAATTTTTTATCACAATCCACTACAAATATTTAAACCTTGAGCATTTGAATGAGTCACAGGGACCCATACTCATCATCCATCAACCATGTATGGAAAACCAAGATGATCCACACATAGAGACATCATTAATCATATCACTGCATGATAGTTATTCCGTAATCATGTTTGTATCACATATGTAGTCATGATTCAAAAACCAATACAATTATTAAACCTTGGCCATTTGGATGAGTCTCAGGGACCATACTCATCATCCATCAACCTCGGATAGAGAACCAGGATGATCTGCAACTGGAGATGTTTAATTGGCATTATGCCATTCCACGTTTTCATTAAGGCCCTTAATGTGGTTCTTGGTTAGAAAAATCAATTTTCTTTCTAACTTCAATAATCTATTATTGACCTGATCTTGTGATATGCCCTTGATATGCTTAAGGATCATCCAATCAAAATCATTATGGGTATGTCCTTTGTCAATTAAGTGTTTTACCATGGGTGCTTGTTCCACCCGGTTTTTAATGCAACTCCTGTGCTCAATCATCCTGGTTTTACATTTTCTGTTTGTTTTCCAGATGTACATACAGGGACAAGGGCATTTAATCAGATAAATGACATCGTCAGTGTCACAATTGGTGTGTTCAGTGATGGTCCATTCTCGTTCTAGACCTAAATCAACAGTCATGTTTTTTTTTGTAAGTGGACACATAACACAGTTACCACATGGGTAATGACCTATCACACGTGGCAAGCCCCACAGCATTCCTTGTGTGCTTCCCTTTTTCTGCATCCAGTATCATTTCTCATCACCATACTCCGAATGGTGGTACTTTTTTTGAAAGCTACTAATGGTTTACCAAAATCTTTTTTCATGATTTTGTCCCAACTTTTATTGATAATGCCTTTCATTTTGTAAGACACGTTGCTAAATGTATTCACAAATACCAGAGGGCTTTCATTTTTGTCTTTCCTCTTTTTATCTTTTTGTTCCAATAGGGCCTCTGTTATTATATTAAAGGCCCTTTTAGTCGCTTTCTTCAAATTAATCTCTCTGACAATTCAAAATTAAGAAACGATTGGCCTTGAGAAAGACATCTAGTCGAAACACGTGTTGGCTGTTTTTTGCATTAGTTACTACCAGAAAATAAACTGAATCAGCAAACCAACTCAGGACTTTGGGATACTAATGTTATGGATCACTTTTCAAAAAATTATATATATAATTGGGTAGCGGACGTTTCCCTATAGTTAAGATAAAAAACGATTTGTTGACTTTTCCCAACATTTTAAATAACTTTTGACTCGCTTGATGAATTTTCCAAAACAAATGTTTGGCGTTTGGCAAGGGCCCATCCAAACTATTTATTTTCGGCAAAATTAGTGGAATGGTTCAAAAGTTGTGAAGAAAACAATAAAGCAGTTTTCTGCTTACTACTCTTCATTTTCCCATAGAGAAAAAGGTGTTTGCATTGTGCACCCTTAGCACAAAATCCGCTGGATGGATTTGCACCAAAGAAGAAACAAGTTGGGCACAAAGAATCGCAGATATACCTTTTTTGGGTAGGGTGTAAATCCACCCATTACCTTCGAAATAATTTGACAGAGAATGGAGTGATGCGGTTCAAAAAAACTTTAATATTTCTACTGTATCTCTCATGGTCCATTGAAGCAGAGAGGCTTATCCTAAATGAAAATCTGCCATTCTTTTGTTATGTAAGCATTTACAGCAGGAATACAGTGGACATGGAAATTTGGAGGGGGGTAAAGCAGTGGTTTCACATTAGGGTGGAGGAGTGGAGGGGAAAGAGGACCACATGTGTAGGTGCAGAGTTTGTGGTGGACTTTAGGGTGGAGGGTGAGAAGGCATGTGGTGGTAACCTATAAAAAAAAAGGCTGAAAATGCAATTATCAAAATGGCTTGACCAAACCTAACACTTGTAATATTATGGCCATGAAACCATGAACCATCTGGGCTATTTAACACCTGTGTTAAAAGAGTTGTTGTCCGGATTTCTGCATCTCTTGATACTTTCTCTTAACTTTTGCATGTTGATTTTGTTGGTTAATTGAATCAATGGTTTTACACTGATTGAAATTACCATAGAAAAAAGTGGTGATTTGGTGCTGCATATTTTTAATGTATGACTCTGTTTTGTTTTTTCACCCACAGATCACCAGTTTTTATTTATTTTTGTAATTTTTGATTCATGTGTCCCCTCACCCTCTTTCTTCTTTTTTTCTTTCCCCTTCTTTTTTCTGGTTTAGGTGCGATTTCTCTTCCTTTTATATAATAAACTGTAATGTTCAGTTTGTTTTTTTTTTTAATGTAAAAATATTGGGTGTGTATCTAAAGACACAGATGAACTATTAAAGAACCATGACGCTTACGGGAATGCTATGTCCTGAAGAAGATGGACATCATCTGCATTTAAGTTAGATGTGTTATTTCCATCGAAACTACTATCTGCCATCAGTGCCAGGCCTATTGTATTGTCTGTTATTTTTTGTCGTGACACTCGAGTAGTTGACGCACGGCATCCATTGGTTAATTCTAGTGTGTTTTTTTTGTTGATCATTATGCTTTTGTCTCATGTTTTGGTTGCTGCAATTAATTAATCTTCTTTTCTTGTTATATGATTAACAATTGTTCAGATTATTTATTTTTTTTAATTTAATTTTGGCTCTTTGCCTTCATATATGTTCAGGTGACCGGGGGCTCCTCACCCAAGTGATCCCCTTCACTCGTCTGTGGTATTCTCCTCGGGACCTGCACATTGACATCTAGGACTATCATGATTTATTTTCATGTTTTTTTGTTTGCAGTCAATACTTGAGATAAGCACTTTTTCACTTTATACTATGTACTTTACTAACTATATACAATTGTTTGTTATTTGTATATTGTACACACGTTTTAGACGATTTAATACCTATTTTAAAGGAAACCATTAAGTAAAACTAGTATTTTAAATGATTTATTGTCCTTTGTAGCGTGATCTGTGGTGTGGACTGGGTGGCTCTTCCCCTGCTCGGCGGTTGGATCATGTTTCTTTGAGCTAACATATTTTCTTTCCGCTGGTTTGATTTCTGTTTAATACTTGTAATATTATGGCCATGAAACCATGAACCATCTGGGCTATTTAACACCCGTGTTAAAAGAGATGTTGTCCGGATTTCTGCATCTCTTGATACTTTCTCTTAACTTTTGCATGTTGATTTTGTTGGTTAATTGAATCAATGGTTTTACACTGGTTGAAATTACCATAGAAAAAAGTGGTGATTTGGTGCTGCATATTTTTAATGTATGACCCTGTTTTGTTTTTTCAGCACCTAAACGAAAATTAGAGCCTGTCATAATTTATCCCAAAAATAACAAGATTTATGTAAGCATTGGTAAGTAGAATATTTTAAAAATGTTCGCACAAAAGATGTGGGTGTAATCTGAAATAGTACATAGGCAAATACGGCTACCTTTTCAATTGTCTCGAATCCTTTGTGTACTTCATGCCTCAAAACCAATTGCAGAGTGATTCAGTAGATATGCTGAACGTCCTATGTTTGTCTGGTTAAGTGTCAATGGGAGTTACAAATATATGTATGAGATGTTAGGTTTATGTAGTAAATCCATCAAAAGGTTCCATGTATCCAGGAAAATCCATGTGGAAACCATTCTGGTATATCGACAGAGTAGCTCGCACCTCCGGTCCTTTATACATAAAAAATCCAAAATATGTCACAGAACACTTGTAACACAAAATGTGCCAGAGTGATTCTTCCCTCAGAATTATTTGCTGGCACAAAGTTATAAGGATGCTAGCAAGTAAACATAGCCATTCATTTGAAGCCAACTCTGGACCACTCCCTGTTTCAGACTTTTAAGGCTGGAAATGGCCTAGGGCTAGAACCACTGCTCAAGCCAGGACTTCGCTGAGCTCACCTTTTACCTGACCCTGCTTTCAAGCATAGGAATCCTTTGTTCCATTGATTCACTGCAGAGCTTCTGCTACCTCACAGGAGCAATGAACACTACTGTTTTTCACTTGCTAATTGTCTTTTGTTGACCTGTAGATCCAGTCTAGCCCAACACAGAATTTACCCTTGCATCTTTTCAGCCAACCATCCACCACTTCCCTTTCCGCTCACCCACCTACCTCCGCTCTCTCTTGGGCTCCAACCTTTCTTCATTGTCCTCACTTGCCTATTTCTTCGGTTCTTTGATCATTCTTTGCCCCTTTTTTTGCAGCACTTTTTGCCTAAACATATTTGCTGAAAAAAATCATCACCTTTTTTTTAAGCTCTACCCCTTATATGCCCCCCCGAAGAAAAGGTTGATGTTTTTTTCTGCAAAAATATTTCAGCAAAAAGTGCCGCAATTCATGAAAATCTTACCATTTCTTATACCCTTTAACATGCATCTTGACTTCGCTCCATTCCTCCTTCTACCCACTCTTCACCTTCCCTTCTCTCCTAACCTTCAGCTTCATCTTGTTGCTTCTTGTGCACCACCCTCTGCAGCCCACCCATCTTTCTCCTTCCCCTGTACCCACATCCCTCAAATAAGACACTTCTGTGCTCCCAGGATCTCCAACCTCATCCTCTTGGCCTACTGCGCAACACCTGCTCCTCTTCCCCACCTCCTATCACTCTTTCACATGGTCTCTGGAATACACAATCCCTCTGCAAAAAGTCTGCCTACATCACTCACCACCTTGAAACATTCTGCTTTCACAGAAACTCTCATGGCTCTGACACCCTTGCAGTTCTCCACACGGACTCTTCTACCGCCTCCCAGCGCTCCACGACCTCTGGGGAGGAGTATAGTGTGGGGTTTCTTATTAATAGGACCCTCAACACTGTCCCTCTACCCTTGAATGACATCAATTCTTCGTCTTTTGAATATGTCACTACATAACTCCTCTCTTCTATTCCTGTCACTGTTCTAGCTCTCTATAGAGCCCCTGGTCCTCTCTACTTCTTCTCCCCTGATCAAACCATTTTCCTTGAGTCATTCCTACCAACATTGCCAATTTCATTCTTGGGGGCTTTAACCTCCCCAAGCCCTCTGCAGTCACCTGCCCTGAACTTATCTCCCTTTTATCTGACCACTCCCTCTACTACCTCCACGACCAGCCTACCCACTCTGGTGGGAACTCTCTCACCATGCCTTTCTCTCTAAATCGCTTTCCTCCTCTGACCTCTCCATTGACCCCTCTCCTTCTGATCACTCTATTGTTCCCTTTAACATCTCAGTCCCTCCACCATCTATTCCTCATCTTCACTATTCAATGACTAAGAGGAAACTCAAGCAGGATTCTCTTGTCCCTTAACTTGATGATGTGGTGCTCTCTCTCCTGTCTCTTTCCCCTATCCATGCCACTTCCATTGACCATGCTTTCTCTGACTTTCACTATGCACTTATGACTCCAACACTATCATGATCGCCAGGGTCGGATTGGCCTCTCAACCTTTTGGCCCCTAGCTGGGCGGAAATCATCCCTGGGTAGTTGGGGCCGGTTTCTGGCCATGCCTGAGCCGGTTTGGAAGAAAACAAAAAAAAAGATTTTTTTTTTGTTGTAAAAACAAAAAACATTTTTTTTTCAAAATGCCTTTCATTCTTCTTAGGTCGATAAATGAGTACCAACACATGTTGGGTGATATTTTATGCATATTTGTTCTATAAAAAGAGCTTAAGCGTAGGTGCTATACAATAACATATTATCATTTGGCCTTGGACGTCTGCTTGGATTCACAGTAGTAGTACTTAGGAACAATGCTGTTTTATGCCACTTCCTGTTTTGTCAAGGGGTGAAAGGTCGTGTTTCATCGCTTCCTGGGATGTGACTTTGGGGTGTGGTAAAAGGACATCACTTCTGGTTATGTCATCAGTGGTCAAGGGTCGTGAGGTGACGGGTGGGACACTTTTTTTTTGGGTGACCGGGCCTATTTCTTGTCCCAGTCCGACACTGATGATCGCACATTCATGTCTTCCTGTCCCCATTCTCAACCTTGCACTACCTCTGAAATTCGGACCCTCAAAAGAAAAATGCACTGCAATATATGACACTTGCACACATTATGGACACCTACCCTACTCCCAGTCTACAAAAAAGCTCTTGCTGCCCTAGCCTCTGCACTAGACTCCTACTTCACAGTCTAATCTCCTCCCTTCGCAGACACCCCTGCAAACTTTCATCTACCCTCCAATCTTTGCTCACACCTTCCAGTCCAATATCCATCAGCTCCTCCCTTTCTGCTAATGACTTTGCTCACTACTATTCCTCTAAAATCGCTAGAATTCATGAAAATCTCACAGGCCTCTTTATCTCTCTCCTCAACCCTCCTGCTGTCCATCACATCTCCCCACTATCTATTCTACTCTCGACAACTTCTCCCTTACCTCTCCTATTGAATTAGCACCCATCCTTCACAGTGCCAACCCATTTTGTGGTTCTATTTACCCTTTCACTTCACCAATGGTCAAAGACTTGGGGGTCATTACGAGTTTGCCAGTATCCCTCCAGTAATTCTGGCAGGATACCAGCAAACGTATACTACCGGTACCAGCTCCTGATATCCCGCTATTACTGGGTTATTCCAGGTTCCAGCAACAGCAGTAAATCCCCATTTCATGGGGTTCCATAGGACTCCATTTGGGGATTGATGGTATTTCAGGCACTGGTAATACCTGTGCCAGAAATACCAGCTGTGTTTTGCCAGTGGGGGCCTGATATACCTCTAGCTCTTGGTTGGAGGTAAATCAGTGAATACCAAAGTAGCTGGTGTCAGAAATACTGGAAATTATACCAGCAATTTTCCAAGACCAGCAAAATTGTAATGAGGGCCTTATTTTCAATCACGTATCTTTATCTCTCTGAGTTCTTTAACCTCTCTCCACTGGATTATTCCCTGCCTCCTTCAAATCTGCAACTGTCTTATCCTCTATTAAAGAAATCGTATGCTGACCCAAACATCCCAGCAAACTATCAACCAGTTTCTCTTCTTCCTATTTTTCAAATTTCCATGAGTGGGTGGTCTTTGACCAGATCTTTAAGTACATAATGGCCTTGGAGATCCACTTCAATCTGGCTTCCATAACAAACACCCCACCTAGAATGTCCACATGCATGTCTCCAACTTTCTCTATAATGCTCACCACTCCGAACTCTATTCTATACTTTTGGAACATTCAGCCGTTTCCACACTCCTGACCACTGCTTCCTCCTCTTCACTCTCCAGTACCAGGGGTTTCGCAAATCTGCTCTTGCCTGGATCGCCTCATACCTGGATGTTTGATCCTTCGAAATCATTTGGAACTCACAAACCTCTCACCCTACCCCACTTCGTATCAGTGTTCCCCAAGGATCAGTCCTTGAACCTCTGCTCTTCAGTCTCTATACCTCTGAGCTAGAAAGACTTATATCATCCTTTGGCTTTCAAAATAACCTTTTTGCTGATGGGGCTCACATATTTTTCTCCTTTCCCTCCTTCAACCCAGCCATCCTATAGCGGATTACGAGTAGTCTCGCTGCAATCTATCACTGGATTGCTCGCCACTGCCTCACGCTCAACTCTGAAAATATGAAAGTCATCTTTCTCCCCACTTCCAATGCCATGCCCACCTCCCTCACCTATCTCCTCCACACCTGACCATTATACTCCCCAGCCAAGGCTTACAATCCTGGGGTCCACGTTGATAGCATTCTACAACTGCAACAATTCATCACTACCACTGTCCTTGCTGCTCATATTAACCTCTTCAAAATTATAAAAATGCATCCTTTTCTTACTAACCACTCTACAAAAACTCTAATCTCTATTCTCGTGCTTGCCAAACCTGACTACGGCTCAAGCCTACTCCTTGGCCTTCCTCTCTACTCCTTCCTCCATCTAGACAAGTCTGCAACTTTGCTACCCACACTCAATACAACCTACCCAAATCCTCTGCCACTTCTACCTATCGACAATATATTTGTTCAGTCCCAATGCACAACTACTCTCTTTTCAATTGGCTTCTCCAAGTTACAAATATATCAATAGTCTTCCTACTGAGTACCTATCTGATTGTATCTCAGTTAACTCACAATCTTATTCCCTCTGATCCTCCTGTGCACTTATCCTCACTGCCCATACCTTCCCTGTGCCTCCTCTCACTTCCGCCCTTTCTCCCTAGCCTTCAGGCTCCACTGGAACCCACTTCCAACATGGCAATCAAAGCCATCCCAACTGTGGACATCTTCAAAACCTGGTGTAAACTTCACTTGCTTGCTAAAGAGGGAGTGCCCCCTGTCCTCTTCCCCATCCTCCATAACTGAGCCCATCACAGCCTCCAGTGACGCTTACTTTCATGTAATTATGTGTATTTAAATATTGCTCCACTTTAGCATGAGGATTATGCCACTTTAGGTTAATGTTACCCTTGTCACCTTTTTTATTTATATATGGAAATGCATCTGTTTATTTTGTTTAGTCCCTGGTATATGCAACACTTGTATACACCCTCATGAACTGGCTCACCACTTGTTCTCATCTTTGTGCTACTGTACAGGCACATTTTGTGGGAATGCCTCCACCAGCTGTAAATGTGATTCGGGAGTCCCTGTTCTTCAAATAAATGCACATACAAAATGTAAGTATAGGATTAGAAGGAATATAACCCAAAGCCTCCCAGCCCCTCTTTGAGAGATCCTAAAGAACAGTCCTCAAAGGGGGTGAAACCCCAAGTATATGTCAGGGGGCAAGATCTCTGATGGAAGAGTATAACCTGTTTGACTCAGGGTCCAACAATCTAATCCCGTAGCTCTAGCTAAGTGAAATACTTGGAGCAGGAGCATGTCAACTGTGCAAATCGGGTGAGCAAGATCCAGCATGAACAATGACCCTGAGACAAACTGGAAACATTTTACAACCAAGGGAAACATAGTAGGCCAACACCTGTGAACATGGCCATGGTGCTGTCGACAAGGCAAAACCCTTATGAGGGCATGGTAAAGCTGAAGCTCAGGATCCACGAGCTGCCATGATGGCACAGCCCTATCCCAAAATGGAAGACATTACTTTCCTAAACTCCAAGGGTAGGGCATGGGTCAATTTTCATTTTTTGAAAATGCCCAACACCTGCCGCCAGATAAATTCAATGGCCATTTGCTGGGGGTCGGTTAACTCTTAGGCAAGGACTAATCACAGAGAAGGAAGCTTGTGGGGAATCAGATTACTAATTGCGAAAATAACGTTATCAGCACCTGTATAAAATGAGGCACAAGCCTCCTGACTTGATGGATGTCGGGAGGGTGTTTCAGATAGACTGTGAGGAATTGCTATCTGGCAATGGTGTAGTAGTCTTGGCTTTTGGTATTTTTATTCATTAATAAAATAATGATGTGGGTAATTCCTTCTCTGAAACTGCAATCTGCCAACCAGATTCCCGTTTCATAAACTTCATGCCAAAAGCATATTGTACACCTGTGCCCTGCTGCATCAGTATCCTGATCTGCAGGGACTGCTCTTTAGTGACACAGAGCATGTTCCAAGGAAACAGGTGCCCATCTGTAAGATGCAGCAACAGCCAAGTCCCTGCAGTGCAGGGGTGGCATTTAACACATGCACCACTATACCAACATCCTACAATTATGAGTTACTATTCTGGTAGCCGATACATCTATAAATAAAAGTCATACCTCAGTTATGGTATGGTGGATGACAACTCTCATAATTATTACAGCCACAACAATTTAATATCACACATGACACCCCTGTGAGCCCAGCCCACCTGTGAAAGCTGTGTATTATCCCCAGACAATGCTGTCTTTGCTACTGCTAGCAAGATTGTAGCCTTCAGGATTGCCTCTCTTTGTTCCTTTTGCGAGGGAAAGTAACACCCTCACCAAAAGATGGCCATTCTACATGAAGCTGGACTGGTAACATAAATCAAAGGAGTATACCCATCCACACAGGTGTAGCCTCACACCAGGGTGTTGCATATCTTAAGGCCTTTGATTCTATTAGAAGGGAAGGGAGTGGGTTAGTGTAGACATAGAAAGCTCTTGACAACTGGAGGACGGCTCCTTCATCTTGTTTCTCTCTGCCTCTATCTTTACTTCTTGTTCCCCCCAGTTCCTGTAGCACAAAGCACTTTGTGTGTGATGTGAGAAGGCAAAGTCCACTGGTTCCATCGACAGGGATTTGACCCATGAAGCAGGCTAGCTTTAGTCCAGTCACCAGGTTTTTCTTTTTCCTTTAACATAAGGGATATCCACCATGCCTCAGATTCACTTTGGAACAAGCACCTAAGAGGAATTTAATTCAACCTCTGTTAGGAGAGTTGGCTTCCACAGCCCTCCCCCAGAGTGTCCACGGCAGAGGAGAGCTCTTTTCCCTACCCATACCCAGGACACATTGGGGGTGAACCTGCTGCTGGAACAAAACCTGTATCTCTACCAGTCACAATGCTGCCAGGTCCTTGACTTGGTGAAGGACCCCTGCAGATGAGCACCAGCCTACCTTGATGGAAGACTAAGAAGAAAGGCTAAGCTTGTCTCTGAGACCCTCACATCATCCTGAGAGCCAGGCCAGCCAATACCCCTGTGTTTCATTACATCAGACTTGTTGAACTGTCATCGAACTGGGTTTGACGCACCTCAAACTAGCCGGATCCTCTGGATCTGCCTTTATCACTCACCAAGCTCTTCGACTCAAACTGCGCATTCCAACCTGTTTACCATTACAATGTGTTAGCTGACCACATTGCTGTCTCGGCTCAAACTGCAAGCTCTTTGTTGCATCAGCTTCTTGTGAACCGCCACTCACCCCACCAGATTCTTTGCTGCCCATGGTCATTGCCAGTCGACCTGACTCTGGTGGCCCTCATGATCCGCACATCCCTAAGTGTCACCTTCAAACCTCAATGAAACCCGTTTGACTCCTGCTTGACACCGCTCTTTGCCGAGGACATGCAACAGCCACACTCAAACAGCCTCAAAATGCCCAAACAGCACCAAACAGCCTGGTTTGCCATATTCAAACCACTGAGAAGTTACTATTGGCCCATGACTGCCACCATGGTCTCCTAGAGACAGGTTAGGTCACTTGCACATCTTTTTCCCCAAGACATGTCCCTTTGCAAAGAACATTGTGGTCATTGTAATTGCCTTTTCACCCCTGTATTCTCACACACAGTGCTGCATACTCTCTGTTCATTATGCAGGGGTAGGTTTTTGTACAGTTTTTCTATTTAGCTTTTTTTACAAATGGTGTGTTTAATTAAAGTATATATTGTTAAAGCACTTTACTTGGACATGAACTTCACTTTGAGCTGTGATACATTGCTGTTTGGGTCAATACTGAATCACATTTACACCCATTTTAAGAGTATAGCCTTCCCTCTGCTCACATTACCACAAAAGGTGAAGGAGGTATATCTCTTGACTGTGCCTGGTTTACCTTCATGATTGGGATCACTGTTTTATTTTTTATTTTGCATTTTTAAAGCACTCACACAGCCCAGGGGCATCGAGGCACTGTTACAAGAATTTTATTTTGGCTTAGTTGCGTGTTTTATCGCACTTACTAATCAGAGGTTTCTAAGAACAGATCTGGGGATCGAACCTGTGTTGCTTCGTGTCTGTCTTGCTTCCAAGGCAAGCACGTTGCAGCTGAGCTATCCTCCCGGGCCTGTTGGTTTGTAGAAGTGTGAGGGCTGAGTAGAGGGTTTATTTACTACTCTCCCTTATACCCTTTCAGAACAGAAGTCATTTTGTCACATAGATAGTCTTGTGAAAGCAAGTAGAGAGAGAGGCGAGTTAGAATAATAGAACCTATGATGGCCAAGCCAAGAAAGCCAGTTAGTAACAAAACCATTTAGGGTGAGAAAATCTACCTTTATCAGCCAAGCTGAAATCCCTATTGCAACAGGGATCCAATACAGGGCTTGTCCAGTACCAGTTGTGAGGCTGTCACCTCTTCCGACAGGACATGAAAAGAACGAAACCAAGATAAGGCCACACCAAAGGCCAAGACCAATCCAGGATTCAAGGCTACGACAAAGCCAAAATAAAGACCAGGAATCACGAGAAAGGCATGTAAAACATTGTAAAAGTGAGCTGGCACGCTTAAAACCTCTTACACTGTTTGATGTGTGAAACACTGTACTTGGCAGCTGCTGCTCATAATGGGGAATAGCAAAAACTCTGAATAATTTACCAATCTTTTATAACACCCTTAATACCAGAGCCCAGTCTCTAAGCAGGGGACCAGGATAGAAACCTGTTTTGATCTGTGTTGTCTTGCTTCCGAAACATACAAAACAGCAGAAAGACACCACTAGCTACCCGCCTCAATCACACTATAGTTGTAGGATTGCCTACTCAACCAGAGATATTCGAGATCATCAAGTTACATGTTCAACCAAAGGCATAGTGTCAAAAAAACTTATTTTAATGTATATATCTGAAACAGTTTACTTTCATCAAATATAAAAAACATATAAAAAGAACCAATACATGCGAATGTTGTTTGAAGAATGACACAGAGGGCACAAGAAGTGGAATAAAGTCCACGCTTTCAGCTGTTTCAATAACAAATACAGGTGTACATCATGTGCATTTTTTGGTTACGTGATGTTAGTAACAGTGTCAGACCATGTACAGATATTGACAGAACATGGAGTAACAGCGTCTACACTCTAGTGTGTTTCTGGGACAGGGGACAGCACTTCAGTAGTCTGAATTTCGTTAGTGATGTCCCAGGACACGTCTTCAGGACGCAGATGATTAGAAAGAATTGTCATTTAAATTGAATGCATGGAACCTGTGCATCAGTGTTGGGACCTAAAAACAAATAAAATGAACTGCATTGAGAAACTGTATAAAAAGCCTTATGGATAGTGACAGGAACACTATGAATAGAGGACTATGGGTCCTACTAACCTTATGTTAATTTCTTTTAGGTGTGGAGGGCAAGATAATTTGAGCTTTAATGAGAACCTAACAATAGGTTCGACATCTGAGTGAATCCGCATCTGTAGACGCAACACTGTGGCTCTGTGCAGCCCACGTCTGGGAGCAGCAGTGGGCACAGCTAGCGGCAGAGCGCTGTTTGATTTGCACTGCTCCAGGTGCTGCCGGAGGGGTCATCTGCACCCGACGGTGAGTGAATGGGGGTCCCATCTACCCAAGGAGAAACCTTCATTGGAAAATGTTTTGGCCCTGTGAGCGAGATCGGTCTTGTGCACAGGGGAGGCTCTAGCCAGGAAGATCATTGCAGGTGAGACCGCATGGTGGCGGTCGGTGCGGGGAGCAGGGCGCTGCACGTTTCTGAAGAGCTGAGCACTGCCACTGCCCCCTCCTGCTGGGTGTGGATGTCATCCTGGGCCTTTTCATTGTGAGGTGGCGATGAGGTGTGTGGAGGTGAGAAGGAGGGTGATGGTTCTAAGGGACACAGGGAGGTGCAAACTGTGCCATATTACAGCCATGTGGGCCTGAATATAAATCCTGCTTGAGTGGTGATGAGGCTGGAAGGCGAGCACACGCACAGTGCATTGACTTCCTGGTAACAAATTCGGAAGGGACTTGACCTGTAATGGAGTGCGGCCGTGACTGGGAGCAACATTGATGTGTCCTGTTTGATACAGTGGGTAGGGAGACCATGCCATATGGGAGTTATTTATATGGGCACACAAGATTGACTGGCTAGCTGACTGACAGGTCAGACTGTTGACTGCAGCTGTACTTTGGATATAAAATATTTATTTATTTATTTATCACGCGCCAAAGCCTGCAGGCATCAGAGCGCACACTAACACGCAACACAGCAGAAGATAGACAAGACAGGAGGAACAATCAAGGGGCTAGTCAGTGTATTTGAACCATGCCATCTTTAATCATTTATGGAAGGTTAGGAGACTTTTATCCCTCCATAAATCAATGGATAAGCGGTTCCATTGATATCAATAGCTCCTTGGAGGAGTGAGCATTGTTATTGCAGTGTTTACCAAAGTCATGACGAGAGAGACTGGAAAGGACCGGGGTTCCATGGACTCGTACACGCCAGCCAAAGTAGTATGTAGTCACTTCCATCAGTTAAACTAGTGACTACAGCAGCAGCTCCTACTCAGTTAGGCCCCATAATGGCCACCATGCAGAGCGGCTTTGCTTCTGTTAATTCAAAATTAGACAACATGGTGGCCAACATCAGCTCGCTGTGGGCAGAGATTGAGAAAGAAAGTGGGCGCATAACTGAAGCAGAGGCAAGGATCGACGGGCTGGATAATATGGTTAATAAGCATGACCCAGAGATAACTGTGCTCAGAAGGGACCTGATCACGGTGCATATGAAAATTGAGTACTTCGAGTCGCGATCGCGACGTAACAATATTCGTATTGTCGGGGTCCCAGAAAATGTAGTGCATAGGTCCATGAAACTCTTTGTGTAGGACCTCCTAACAGCTGTACTAAGTGAGAGTTTCAGCACAATTCCTTATTGAAAGATCTCATTGTGCCCTTGAAAGTCTGTTGCACCACCACATATGATAATAGCAAGGCTGCTGAATTACAGAGACAAAGATCGTATTCTGAAGCTCGCCAGGGAACGTAGATTCCTGCAATGGGAGTCAAACAAGGTGTTTATCTATACAGACTTCTCAGCAGGGGTCTAGGCAGCTAGGGTGTCCTCTAATACTGTCAGTCGAATGCTATGTGTATGTCAGATCCCATATGCAATGCTGTTTCTCACAGAACTCTGTATAAAACATGGGAGCCGGGCACACTTCTTTGAGACTCCTAAAGATGTCATGGTACATACTGAAGCGTCAATTCCTCTCCATGGAGGAAGTACGACCAGAACAACCCCAATAGTGGCCCCTTTGACTTTGGGGGAGTGACCAAGATGGCTCTCATTCGGAGCAATTGCGCAATAATAAACATGTAGTGACTTGTGGTTCACCAATCTTTATATTGCCAAGTTACAGCAGGAACTTAATGTAAAGTTGTTGCTCGTACTGCTCTTGTTGAAGTTTCATGACAAGTTATGTGGGGAATACACTTTTCAGTTGGGTGGATGGTGCGGGTGTGGGCCAGGATCTAGGTGGACATGGTTGTGTTTAAATGTTTAAAAAAAAAGGTTTTTATTTAAACTGGGCAATTCCAAGCACGACACAACAATTAAAGGTCAACATAAACCTGGATCAGCGTTTAAAAGCAGCGAAAGGTGGGCCTAGTGGCACAAGGACAGAAAGTAGGTATACGTAAAATATACAGAGTCTCCATCACATTTCCTATTGACACAATTGGTTTAGTATCAGTCTAATTTCTTGAGATCATACAGTTTGGGCTCAAATCATTCAATCTGAGGCCTGATTGGCCAAATAAGAGCAGAACTTTTTTTCTTTGGGTCTGAATGTGCAGGGCAATGTCCGAATATAGGCATCCTCACAGTTCTGGGCCCATGTGAGTTCAACCAACCATGCCTTGGCTGCGGTTGGGTTTTTGTCTTTCCACTTTTGCAATATGCACCTTTTGGCAATCATGCACCCCATATTTACAACCGTCTTGAGGTGTTTCACCAGGAATGCAGACCACACTCCAAACAGTACACCCTGGGGAGAGTGTTCTATCGAAAATCCCACCACCCCTGACAATATTTTCATGACAGAACCTCAGAAACCAACCAGTCGGATTCAGCTCCAAAACAAATGCATATGGTCAGCGTTATGAGAGCAACAACTTGGAACTAGGTAATACCCACTCCAGTACATTTGACCCAGTTTCTCAGGAGTGTAGTGCAATCTATTTAACAGTTAAAATTGCAGACTTTTAAACCTGGAATTTATGGATACATTTTGTCATGTGAGCACATATTTCTCCACTGGGCGTCCGACAACTCAATACCCATATTCTCAGCTCATTTGAGTCTCGTTGTGGGGACTGCATTCATCAATTTGTTCAACATCATTTCATACAATATAGAAAGAAGCCCTCGACAATCTTGGGAGTTCACTATATACACCAGTTCCACATTTTCTGGGGGTTCAGAGGGATATTCGGACCACTACGCAGCAACTGCGGCACATATCCTGTAATATTGGACCAGTTCCACAGCCGTGCCCTTGTGTCCTTGCCGCCACATTTGCAGAGTAATAAACGTCCAATCTGGAAACAGATCAGCCAACACTCAATAGTCCAGACCTTCCCACTGTGCTGCTAGTGCTGCATCCCAACCCTGGGAACTTCCACAATGGAAGCCACTTGTAATATGAATGTACTATGATCATCAATGGGTCGAATTGGCAGTCGTATTTATATTTCCAGTCTAGAATCAGTGTCCTAGGTCTGTCTTCCCTGCTGCTAATTCCTCCAGCTTAACATGAGGCATATGTGGTTCGCCACCATACCAATAAGTAGCAAACTGGGCCTGGGCTGCCAGCCAGTATGTTTCAATCTGCGGAGCTATGAAACCGCCCTTTGCATACAGGAGCATCATGTCTGACCACTTTTTACGGACAGCACCCACATGCCACAGGAGCTGCGCAAATGAACCATGCATTTTAGTGAAGAAGGATTTACTGGGCCAAAAGGGGACATTTACTAATGTATACAAGAGTTTGGGTAACAGGATCATCTTTGTAAAGGCCATTCTACCCGCCAACATAATAGGAAGCAACTTCCATCTAGCTAATCTACCCTTGCCATAGCACTCTTGAGCGGCATAATTATCACATAGGAGAGTAGTTCCCTCTCTAGAACCATTTCCCCAGAGGTATTTTATACAGCCTGGGGCCCTAGGAAGGGGAAATTCACCTTGCAGTTTCTTTGTACAACTCATCAAGGGAACCATTTCAGATTTTGTATAATTTATCGCATATCCAGAGAATTTGCCAAATCGGGTAATATCCCGGATGATTGGATCGAGATTTGTCTGCGGTCCCGGACATAAAGTAAAATGTTGTCTGCGTACAACTAAATAATTTCTGGAGGGCCTCTAAGGCCTATACGACGCTGCCTATGGCGGTCGCGAACCAATCCGCCTTTGGTTCAATAGCTAAAGCGAACAAGATGGGGGATAGCGGGCAACCCTGCCGGGTGATTCTCTCTGACACAAATTGATCATAGACACAGGAATTGACAAGAACCCTGGCTAGTGGACTAGTATATAATAACCTAATGTAATGAAGCATGTCTGAGCCAAGACCCATTTTGTCCAGTAGTACGTGTAGGTACTCCCATGAGATAATATGAAATGATATGATATGGCATTTATAACGGGGGAACAGAGGAAAGACAGAGACAACGATCTTTCTAGGCCAGGTGACATTGAGATAGCGCAAGTGCAGGGGAAGGCAGAAGGTCAGACCACACATCCTTTACGAGTCCCACTAAGGGACCAGGGTGCAAATAACGGGCTTGCCATTCGCGAGCCCGTTATTTGAACCCTCCTCATTCCCATTGAGCCCAATGGGGGCTCAAATGGGAATGGGGAATGGTTTGGTCAGTGGGGACTTACCGGTCCCTCCAGGGTTGGAATGGACCGGTAAGTCCCCAATGAACCAAACCGGAGTCGGTACCGGTATGGGAGCTAATTGCTCCATGGCTACCACCATACTCGGAATGACCCCCCATGCCCATGTCCTGGCTGAATGATCTGAACACATTCTTCAACTTCACTTCCACTGCCAGCAAGGAAATGGTTCACTACCTGGACTTAGAATTTCGTCCATCAGGTGACAAACTCGTGACAGCGGTCTTAAGGTAAAAATACTGACTACAATTCGATCCTGGACTTCAACAGCTTTCACCCCAGGACCCTGAGAGAAAATCTGCCCTTTGGGCAGTCCCTGAATTTCCGGCGTAACTGCTCTGAGAGAGACCTTTGACAAACAAGCAGCATTATTGACCGCCAGATAACAGTCACGCGGATACCCAAAAGGTTTGATAAAGAATGCCAGAAAATGAGTCCGCATTATCCAGAGGGATGTCACATTACAGCAAACTCAAAGAAGAATGGATGACCAGCGAATTACGGCAGTCCTCAGCTTCTCACCACGTACAAATGAACTCAAAAAAGAGATCAATAAATTATGGTCTATATTGAATGTTGGCTAGGCCAATGTACAAGTCCCCATATTTGCTCTAAAAAGACGGCGTATTTTGCATGACTCCTTGGTGCGTTCATATGTGGAAAAGGACACATGTGAGAGCCAAACTACATTGTGGCAGACCTCCAAACCTAAGGGACCTGCCCCAAGTGGTTCATGTTCTGTGTGCCAAAAAACCAAGAGGTCACTGACCATTGAAATTTCCCTGAGGACCCCTTGGTGCTTGACCCAGTTTACGAACTGCAACAGTGCCAATGTTATCTACTTGATTACCTGTCCCTGTGGACTGAGATATGTGGGTATGGCGAACAGACCGGTCAAAACCAGGATGACTGAACATAAATCATACATACGGACCAGGAAGGCCACAGCCCGCTTGGTGGAGCACTTTGTTCGCAAGGGACACTCAGAAAATGATTTCACATGTGGACTGTCCTTGATAAAGTAATTTGTCCGTGCCCGTGGAGGCAACCTGCACACACTTCTGCTCAATAGAGAGCAGAAATTGATTTTTAGACTATGGACTGACCAGACCAGCCTTAATGACATTATCTGCTGGCAAGGGCTGGCAGTAAACCCCTAAATCCTGGGATAGCAATTTGGTAGGTTTAGACCTTGCTGCAATGCCCCGCCGACCTCAGTAGGATCCCACGCATGTTTAGAGCTTTGTTCCGTGGATCCTACAGTGTTTACATCTGGCCTTCATAATATGGAACTATGTTATAATCTTTCCTTTCATCTAATTAGACCTGGATGTTTCCCAGGCCAAGATGGCCCCCATATTGGCACGGCATAGCTGTCCGTTGTTTATCTCTATCCGACCAGATACACATCTATTTGTGCACACTTTGAGCCTCTCCCCACTAGGTTGCAGGTGGACGGGGCACTGGAGGAGCAGACATTGCCGCGGTGAATAGACGCACAGCTCTCATGGGACACAGCATTTCTATTATGATTAGGGTAGGTCATCTGAAGTATCGCGCAAAGCATAGTTACATAGCCGTCATGTCAAGGCTACATCCCCTTACCGAGCAGCGTCTCCGCCCAAAGGCGGAGTACACGTCAGGACCACGCTGGGACCTCTCTGTGCGGTGATCATGTTAACTGGGCGATGCACAAGCGATCATGCTGCCATGCACAGCCCATACCCAATATGGAGTAGCATATGAGCATGTCTCTCCCGTATTACGGCAAATACGGGAGTACAAAAGTGCCCCATGTATACAACACAACAGTGATCCTCTGGTCTAGTACAGAGGTGCAGCGTCCACTTTTACATAATATGAGCCTAATTGCTGTATTGTATTTCACAGATATACAGTGCCCCATGTGGATACAGGTCCTGCATTGGTTGCCCACTGTAACTATGCCGCGTAGGTGTTAAAAACAAGAGTACATAATTATATTGTAAAGGTTTTTGATTACACAGACACTGAGGGGTGTTTTTTAACATTGCTCAAGGTGCAGATAACGCACATCACCTTGTTCACTATAATGAAGACGGCAGCATGCAAGCACCTTGTTATTGAGTAAATATGGTTGGACTTGCCCCTAGTGATATAATTACACTTGTAGCTTATAAGACGGTCCTGATGAAAATGGCCACTATGCAAATAGGCCATTAAAACAGGTCAACAAAACACAGTCTGGAGAATCAGTCTCTCAGTAATATAAACCAGACTGCTCTTTTTTGGAGAGAAAGAGACTTTTCTTATGTCTTCATGAGATACTGTGCCTCTAATCTAATCCACGTTGTTTGGCACATAGTTTTTAATGACTAGTGAGTTATTCTTCAGGGTGAATAAAAATGTCTTTGCACACTGTCCCTGAGAGACGTACACATTTCTTGTTTTTTAACACTGTCGTTTGTCCTATGGCCCTTGCTTCAAGGCCAAAGTTTATGTAAAAAACTATACCCTAAGTTGTACGTATGTGTGACATTCTCTACGTGGACCAAGACATGTTAATAACCTCTGTGGTTCTATCCACGACAAATAACCTTGGCTTCCTTATTCTATCCTTTCATAGATAAGCGGCCCACCACCAGCTCCTAGTATCAGGGGCCGGTGTACAGACAGATAGAGGTGTGTTCAGCCCCTTTTTTGGATCAACCCTCCTCGGGGAGTATCTGTCATGGTCCCCTGTAGGGGTTAGGAGTGTATTTATGTGTAATAACTAAATGATGTGTAGATAGGTCTGTCTCTTTTGGGTGTTATATAATGTACGTTTGACAGAAATTGTAGAATTAGGTCCTCCTAAGTGCTTTCTGACTTTAAAAGCCTGCCATTTTGTGCCTGGGGATGTAGCTTCCACAGTGTTACATGAGAAGAAGGTCAGCTTTGACAACTATATCTTTCAATGCTTCTGATATAAACCTCCATGGCTTGCCCAAGGTAGAGGGCCTGTCTGTCATCAGACACATTACTATGGGGAATGATCGGACAGTGTATGTGGAAGGATGTCGACACTCAAAACCCTACCCATGAGTGAATTTGATATTAAGAAAATGCCACTGAGCGAGGCCATATCATGTACCAGGAATGTGGGTAAAGGAGGTGCCACATGTCTCTTAAAGACAGTGAGTCCAAATGGTTTGATAAACGGCGGACTGCCCTGGATTGAGGTCTGGATGTAGTGCGTGTTCTGCCTAAACTTTGGTCTAGAATCAGATTCATGTCACCTCTCCAAAGGATGGGATCCCCAATGTAGGCAGACATTATCCCTGTTATAAAATGAAAGTATTCCAGAGAGTCAATGTTCGGGCCGTATCGGTTCATAAGTAAAAGTTCAACCCCTTCGAGTATGCAGAGTACAATTACATACCACCCTCCTGGGTTGAGGATATGTGTCTTTTTCTCAGTGAATTTGAATGTTTTATGTGTGAGAGTCATATCCCCCTGTGATTGGGTCGAATATGAGGTAATGTATCTATTCCCACCCCAGGAAGATACTACAACACGGCAGACACCAGTCTTAGCATGTGTTTCCTGTAAAAAAGGACATTAACTTTGTGTCTATTCTCATGGGTCATAATTGTCCTTGATTTGGTAAAATTCCCCAACCCCCTAATATTCCAGCTCATCACAGTAACCCGCATTGCGTCGTTCAATTAACATACATGTACATACTCCTGCCCACAGTGTCACTGCAGTGCATGCCCATTTGCAAAGACATTTTAATGATTTTAATGATTTTCCACCAAACCTTTCCAAACTGCCTGAATCGCCTCCAGATACATACCTTTCCCCTCTTACAGTGAACCCTAAACCCACCGTACCCACCCTCACTGCCACCGCCCAACCTTCAGTGTCATTGGATGCCTACCCCCACCCCTAACCCCGGTTCTATCCCATCCCACACACACACAAAAAAAACGATTAACATCCTATTAACACCAACAAGTACCAAGCAATTGCAAAGGGGCTAACTGTTGTCGCTTCGGCACAAACATCTGGTTACAACTGAAATATGCATTATACAGTAGAGGCAAACTTTCAGATAAGTGCTATATACTCATGTGATTTACAGAGCTGACAGTAATTACGTAGAGAGAGGTCGGTCAACATGGTAGCTGGTCCTTTGAAGAGTCAGCTCTTGGGCTGCCAACCGGAATCTCGGTTTTGATACATTCTACTGCCTCTTCCGGTACTGCAAAGAAGTATAGTCTCCCCCAAATTGGAAACAGAGGTGTGCCGGGAACAACATTGTATATTGGATGTTTCGTTCCTGCAGCATCTTCTTGACTCCAGTAAATAGTTGCCGTTCTTGCTGGACTGCCACTGATAAATCTGGAAAAATCTGAATAATTTGGGAGCCTAATCATAGTACTTTCTTGTCTCCAGCTAGCCGAAGCAAGTGGACTCTGTCACGGTAGCTCAACATTTTTGCAATAATGGGCTGGGGTAATCACCAGGTTTCCGTCTTGGGGTTAGCCCTTGATGAGCTCGCTCCACAGCAAAGAATGGCGATAATTGCGGATCTTTTAGGAGCTCCTTAAGTAAGCACTCAACTGCGTGCTCCATGCCCCCAGATAGAGCATCTTCGGGAACCCCAACAATGCGATATTGTTTCTTCTCGACCGAGATTGCAGATCATCACATTTACTTTTTCTTTTCTTAAATAGATTTTTATGGAGATCAACAAATGCTGAAAATTACAATGCGTGACAGATGCCCATCAGTGCTAGCGATTGATCTGGTTTTCATTTTCTCCCCTTCCTCCCACCTCCTCCCTCCTCCCTCTTCCCACCCCCCAACACATGACATGCTTCAAGAGAACAGTGAAATCTTCAGCACATAGGTCGTAAATGTCTAGCAATTGGCCTACAGCTTTGATCAGGGCTGCAGCTATTTGAGCAGCTGGATGAGTTGGTGTGCAATGCTGCAGACTTTGAAGGGGAGAAACATTCTAAGCCTTGGATTTAGGGCGCTAGTTTATTGCATTTCGAATACTCTAGAAATGGGAGCCACATTGTGTCTATGTGCGCATGCGTTTCATTAATGCTGCCGTAAGCCGTTCCATGTCATATATCTCTTTTGCCTTGCGCAGCCATTCCTTTTTTGTCGTAAGCGTGCTACCCTTTCACCGTATGGTTAAACATATCCAAGCTGCTTTAAGTAGGTTCCTAGGCAAATGAGGCAAGACTAAATATTAGTCTTCAACGAGCTCAACACCAAACAAGACCAATATTTAGGTCTTGGCAAGCAAAGATGTTATACAAATTATTCTTCCCAAATGAGAGGAGTGCTCACCCTGGGTCTTCCCTTGATTGAATTTCAGGTTCTCAAAAGCTGTGTGGACTCTATTGAGTGGTATGTTATAGTATGTGGGAGGCTTGTAGGCAGAATGGTTGGATTGGTCAATACCTATCACCTCAATGTTGATGACCCTGACTTTTTTTAGTCAACTGTCTGATATTCTTGCAAGAGCCCCGGATGCCCACATCATATGAAGACGCGATGTTAACACTGTTATGGATGTTGCCTTGGACTGTTCAGCCATCACTCCTGGGGTTATATCAGCTGCGGTGCAGACGCTAGGACAGGTAATGGCCCATTTAAAACTGTACAATGTTTGGAGATGTTTACATCCATGGGATAGGGAGTATACCTCCTATTCCATGGTCCATGAATACATGTCCCGAATAGACTATTGGTTGATTTCCTTGTAATTGATGCCAGATGTATTGAGGTGTGCCATTTCCCCATGACAATTCCCCTATCCATATTATACTTTAGAACAGCTCACTTACCTTCGACACACTCAATGTGGAGGATGACCTTGTCCATTTTGTTAGAAGCAGAGATAGTAGCATCCCTTCAGGAGAAAGTCGATGATTTTTCCACAAATAATACCGGGTATGTGCCTTTGCACTCTGCGCTTTGGGAGTTATTTAAAGTATGGATACGGGGGGAATTACTGTCTATGTCTATTAGGGCACTCAAAACCTTTGGGGTGGAACTGCAGCATGTAGAGGGGAAGCTAAGGCAACTCAAAAATTAGAATGGGGTAACAAATAATAGGGCACTGTTGGAGGTGATAAAGGGCAAAATGCTTAAGTTTCAAGAACTGGTGGACAGGGAAGTACTATATATGTCTAGACTGTTACTAGCATGCAGATATGGAGAGGCAGAGAGACCTGGCAGGTCCCTAGCTAAAGATGTGAAGGCAGAGCACAAAACATGGATGATATCCAGATTCTTGGGTCCAGCCAAAACACTAAGCACAACTGAGGAGGATATAAATGTTGCTTTTAAAAGCTATTATGAAACTTTATATGCTAATGCAGACACATGGTTGGAGGTGATCTTAGAGGGATTTCTCAGGGGCGTAACCCTCCCGGTACTACCTGAGGAGTCAGGTCTAGTACTTGATCAGCCGGTGATGGTTGAGATCACTGCCGCAATAGCAGCTCTGGTGTCTGGTGAGGCTCCAGAAATTGATTGTTTACGGGTGGAATTCTATAAGGAATACAAACTGGTCCTGGCCCCAAGCCTTCTCCAGTTATTGAAGAGGCGTTAGAAATCAGGGAACCTCCAGCCACCCTGAGGGAAGCTATAATCACGTGAACCCATAGACCTGGGTCCTTTAGGACGAGGTATCAATACTTAGAGATGGGTGGGGATGTAGAACTTACTCATACATCAATACTCAAACCGACTAAGGAAGTTGGCAAAACTCAGTACTGTTTTATTAGCAATTATCTAAAACAAGGGGTTAAAACGGACATCAACGGACGTCACACAGTACGATCTCTGTGCATCACACAAAAAACATTACTTTTATGGTAAAAATTCGTCATCATTGAGGTGACACTATGTGGCAAACTACAAACGTGGGGATGGGAACATTTAATTAAACGTTCCATACTGATGGGGGTTGTGGGGGTTGTGATTGGGTCTCTAACATCACATGGAAACCTAAGCCCTCCTCTAGTGCAAGTCATCTTCATTGTCTCAAAATTTACAATGATTCATTGGTTACACAAACTATAAGGCTCTCTGATACATGGCCCTCTACAATTGGTTGGCACGATTGTACCCTTCTGGAATATTCCACATGCTAGCAGCATGCAAACTGGCTACACCAGGTTCTGGGGTGGTCGGCCTGGTCATGCCTCCCCACCCAATTAGCCCAACATCTATCATCACTCTCGTGGTCCGCCATTCAATTAAGGCTTTGAACTCGGCCTTGCTCTCTGTGCCTCAGGCTCTCTGTGCCTGAGAATAAAAGAGAGTGTGGGGTGGTCTTATCTTCTGGTTGTGGTTTAGCTCGACCCAAAGACTATTTTCATCTCACCATGTGACTAGAGACCAAGTTTTCTAGCTCTTTGTTGCATATAATACTATTACATGATGAACTGTTGACTCCTTCAGTGTTTTTTATCCCACCTCAAACAGAAGTTTGTTTCTTTCTCACATTTATGTAGCTACTTGACAGACAACCAGGCTCACAGTGGCCTCGACTCTTGGTGCTGGGCCAGCCAGCCTTCTTGAATTTTCCTTCGCCATTAGCTATTTTCCAGCTGCGCCACACTCAAGCCCTTTCCATTCACAGGGTTCAAGTCTTGCTGAGTGCATCGTGGAACTTCCAGATTCTACACATTACTATGTTTATACATTGGCGCATCGCCGCAATCTGTTCACTACATAGCCAGCCTCAGGATCACTTTGTCTACTTGCGTTACAGCCTCTGTACAAGTGTAAAAATGACTTTGCATTTTCTTCAGCGTTTCTTTGCACAAGCATCTTAATTTCGATCCCGAAATGTTGCTCATCTTCTACACCTCCTCTTGAGATCATATATAATGTGTATATTCTTTCGTCTTGGGTGTCTTTTCAGGGTGGGTCAGTTCTGCTGCGCATGACATCACCAGGCCTCTTTCTCATCCATTTTCACACTTCTTCCGGGACTCTGTCCAGAAGACCATCATTTCTTCGTGAATGCTTATAGGGTTTTCTCAATGGATACCCTGTTTCAAGAATTATTTGCGGTATAGGCATCCTCACTGGTAATTTTTTTTTTTTGAAAATCAATTTTTATTAAGTTTCATTTGTGCATTACGAAATTACATTGCATTTGCTGATGTGAGTTAACAAGAAAAAACCAATCGCAACACACCCCTTCTCCCTCCCTCCCTTTCCCTCCCTCCACCCCCCTTCAGTTCAAATGTTCATAAGTTGGTTAATTGCTTGCTTAACGGGCTCTTTAAAAAACAGAAGTGTCAATGCACTGTGCGCTTGGCACGTCGAAGTCATGTGGACCAACTGGGTAAAGTTCACAATCGGGTCCGCGGGCCATGGCCCCGTGTCCTTGGGGGGGGGGTCCCTCGGCACCACCACTAAGCATTAGACCGCTCGGCCGTATTTGTCAAAAAAGGGGAGCCAGATTTCCTCGATGCTGGATTTGGACTCATCAAGCAGGTGTGTGAGGAACTCCATGTCGTAGATGGCCCGTACTTTGGTTACCCAGGTTTTTTCCCCTGGCATTTCCGGATGTTTCCATTTCTGTGCCAGGCAACATCTGGCTGCTACCAGCATTACCTGAAGCATATGGTCTTGAGTGCCCTCTTGGCCTTCCCCATTGTCAATTCCAAAGAGGAGGACCAAGGGCAGGAAGATCGCTCAACCCCATCCACCCCCTTGATCCAGGCCCGTACCTTGTCCCAATAATTTTGGACCACTGGGCATCCCCACCACATGTGAATGTAGTCTCCTCTTTCTCTCCTGCATTTCCAGCAGTGTGGGTCATATCCTGGCCTCATCCTAGCTATCCTCTGCGGGGGATAGTGCCATCGGTGTAGTATCTTGAGGGCCTGATGGCGATACTGGAGGGAGGCCGTGGATCGATTAGCCCGTCTACACATCTCCGTCCATCTTTCGTCATCGATTTCCTCACCTAGGACCCTACCCCATTGTGTGCGTGCTGGCGGCGGGTCTCTGGGGACAGAGAACAGAAAGAGCTTATAGAGGCGGGATATTATCCCCTTGGAGCCCCTCGCGGTTAGGAGAAGCTTTTCAAAGTCTGTGGGATCCCTCCTGAGGGTATCGCCCCAAGATGGCTCAGTGAGGACACCTTTGAGCTGAAGATAACGGAAAGGGGAAAGCGTGCCTATTCCCAGGGCCTCCTCAAGGTCACTCAGGGGTAGGAAAGAGCCCCCCACCCACATATGGCCAGTCCTGCTAAGGCCTGCCTCGAACCATGTCTGGTATGCTGCTGGTTCTGCTATTTTGGCCAGGAAAGGAGGGGCCCAAATGCAGCTTAAGGGGGAGGGCCATGTTGTGAGCCATCTGTAGTAGCCTCCCTCTCTCCATAGGGACCACAGTACTTTCAGAATCGGATGGTTCAAGACGGTTCTGGGGATCTTATTCCTTGGGACCCAGAGCCATTCCTCTATTGTGACCGGTGCAAGGGGCCTATTATCCATGGCTACCCACTGTTTTTTCGTTTCCGGTGAGAAGTGATCAACCAGAATCCTCAACTGGGATGCCCTGTAGTATGTCCCCAGGTCGGGGTAACCCACCCCCCCGTCCTCCTTAGCCCTGGTCAATACCTTGTACGAGATTCTGTGTTTTTTACCCTGCCAGAGGAAATTAAGAAGGACTCGTTTTGTTTCTTCAAAGAAGGCCCTAGGGACCAGCACCGGGAGCATCTGGAAGAGAAACAGGAATTTTGGGAGAATCACCATTTTTATGAGATTGAGGCGTGCCATCCACGAGAGACCCGCTCCCGCCCACCTTTCTATGTCTCTCCTCATTGCTGACCAGAGGGGGGGGGAGTTGGCCGTATACAGGTCTTCAAGGTCGCGCGTGATTTGGACTCCTAGATACCAGAACCCCTCCTCACTCCGTTTAAAGGGGAGTCCCTCCACAAAGGCCATCTCCAGGTCTGATAGATTCCCACCTATGAATGCCACCGATTTGTCCAGGTTGATTTTATACCCCGATAGCTCTCCATATCGTGTGAGGCCCTGCAGCAACCGGGGGATTGTTTGGGACGGTCTGGTGACATAAAGCAGGGCGTCATCTGCGAAGAGGCAAATTTTGCAATGCATGTCCCCCATCTGTATTCCCCTGATGGCCATATCGTTGCGGACCGAGATTGCCCATGGTTCCATTACTAATGCATAAATTAACGGGGATAGGGGGCATCCCTGCCTCGTACCACGTTCAAGGGGGAATTCTCTTGATTCCGTTCCGTTTGCCACCACTCTGGCCGAGGGGGAGGAGTAAAGCGCAGATATCCATCCCAACCACCTTGGGCCCATCCCCATAGATGTGAGAACCTCCCTCATGAAGGCCCAACTGACCCTGTCAAAGGCCTTCTCCGCGTCGAGAGCCAATAAGAGTGTGCCCTCGTTTCTGGCCTCAGTTGTGGCAAGTATGTGAAGTGTTTTCCTTAAATTATCGGAACCCTGTCTGTTAAGGATGAATCCCGCCTGGTCTGGGTGTATCAGGCGTGGGAGGGAGTTTTCCAGTCTGGAGGCCAAGATTCTAGCGAAAATCTTGGCGTCCAAATTAAGAAGTGAGATGGGTCTGTAAGACCCACAGTCCGTCTGGTCCTTGCCGGGTTTAGGTATGACGGTGATGAGGGCCTGCAGGAATGTCGGTGGGATTGTGTCCCGACTCCTAATCTGGTTGAACAGTTTAGCCAGGGGTTTCACTAGGATCGATTGGGTCTGTTTGTAAAAATCTGCTGTATAGCCGTCTCGGCCAGGTGCCTTTCCGGCCTTCAATCTTTTGATGGCTCCCTCCACCTCTTCTTCTGAGATTTCCCCCTCGAGGGCCTCTAAGTCTTCGTCGGTCAGCTTGGGGAGGGGATGTTCTGCCAGGTAGGAGGAAATATCCTCCTGTGATTCGTCCACTTGCCTGGAATAAAGTTTGCTGTAGTAGTCAGCAAAACATTCCGTTATTTTCTGCCGGTCCCCATGAATTCTGCCTCCCTCATCACCAAGCTGGGCAATCCCTCTTTCCACTCTGCACCCCTGTGACCTCTGTGCCAATAGAGTGCCTACCCTGTCGCTCCGTTCATAGTATCTCTGTCTGGTGTATCGCATTTTTTTGACAACCTCCCCTATGAGAACCGTATGGAGCTCCTGCCTTTTGCCCTGCATCTCGTCCAGGAGTGCATCCCGGTCAACCCCCGGGGCGCCCAATCTGGCCCGCAAGACCTTCAACTCCGCACGGAGTTTGCTCTCGATCAGGCCCCTCTCCCTTTCACGCCTCGAGCCCTCTGCTATGAGGAGACCTCTAAAAGTGGCTTTCCCCGCTTCCCATACCATGGACATGTCAGTCTCCCCGGTGTCGTTTGTCTCAAAGTAGGCCAGCATTTCTTGTTTCATAAAGTCGCGGAATAGGGGTCCCTAAGGAGCGTGTCATTGCACCGCCATCGGGATGATCTCGGGGCAATGGGCAGTGACCAGTTAGCCACGAGTAATTCGTGGTCCGACCACGTTATGGCCTCGACCCTTGGTTGGGTTACCACCCCGTCCCCCTCCTCTGAGATCAGCAGGAGGTCGATTCTAGTGTAGGTGCAGTGTGGGGGAGAGAAGAAGGTGTAACCACCTTGACCCGGGTATGCTTTGCGCCAGGTGTCTACCCAGTAGTGATCCCTCAGGAGGGTTTGCAAGGCCAGGTTGTCCTTAGTGATCCCCTTGGGTGTCCCTCCCCTGGCGGACCACCAGTCCAGGTGGGGGTTAGCTATGAGATTGAAGTCCCCGCCAAGTATCATGGCCCCCTCTGCCCACTCGTCCATGACACTGAAGATCCGCGTGAGGAACTCTACCTGACCCGAGTTGGGTGCGTATACGGTGGCGAGAGTGACGCGCTGTCCCTCGCAAAACCCTTTGACACCTAAAAATCGACCTCCAAATCCTCTCTTGGTTTCTACCCCTGTGAGTTGGAGTGCCCTTCCCAGGAGAATGCCCACCCCCTCCTTCTTTGAGGTCGCGTGTGATGCCCAGTAGTTGCAGCCAATATCCTTCCCTTTGATTCTGGACTCTCTCCCTCGTTTATAATGTGTTTCCTGTAGGAATAGGACTGTTAGATGTTGTTTGCGGAACATATTGCTCGTAAGGGACCTCTTATTTTGAGAGTTAAGGCCCTTGACATTCAACGTGCCTATCTTCCCTTCAATCATTATCGTCTTTTCGGTTGTGCACTTTGAACCCCTCATAGTATCTGAATTTCAGAGCCCGCTGCCAAGCAAGTTTCTGTGACTTGAACTGACTTTCCCCCTTTACCCCTCTGTCTGCCCTGTTGACCATTCTTCCCCCCCCTATTCCAAGCCCCCCTCCCTGTTTCCTCCCCCCTCCCACCTTTCCCCTGAAATATAAGGCGTTCGTCCACTTTCCCCAACATACGTTGGGGTTGGTCAACGAACCACCAAGGACTCTAACCCCAGCCCCGGGATTTTCATGTGTTGGGGAATCCCAATTCTCAGAATCAATATAGATCGGCCCCTTCAGAACCTCGGTACAAGTGTCCGAGATAAAATTCTGGAACAATGAGCCCCCACTCCAGCCCACAAACCATTAACTTGGGCCTCGTGTGTGGGCTAACTCAACCAAACAGTTAACTTTTTAGCAAACTTTCGCCCGCCCTGTAGACCGGCGGGCCAGCCGTAGCGCCAACGCGGCGTCCAGTTATGGCACCTCGTGGACCCAGGACCTCCAGTGCCTGGACCCCGAGTCAATGCTCACCTTGTGATTTCCTCCACCTCCGATCGAACGGTGTTATCATGACTTTGAGTGGTCTTCAGAGTTTGTCGACGGGTGTCTAGTTTTCCGGAACTTCCGGGCCCCCTTGACCTTGGATTTGCCGCTGTGGTTCACCAATCTGTCAGGACCCCTGGGGGGGTCTCGGGCTCTTCCATCCTGGGCGCCTGAGTGGCCCGCCTGGTCGCCAACCAGGTCGACTGTGGCCCTCCGAATATCCTCCTCCGACACCAGGTGGTGTTTCTCCCCTAGCCATTCAAATTCCAAGTAGAAGGGATGTCCCCAGCGGTATCGAACCCCTTTTCCCTGAAGCCATCTTGTGAGGGTGCCACATTTCCTCCTCATTGACAGGGTGAGGGCTGATAGATCTTGAAAGATGGATACCCTTGAGTCGCCGTATTGTATGTTGCCGAGGGTTCTCGCTTTCTCTAGAATTTTGGCCTTGTCTTTATAATAATGTAGCCGGACCAAGACCGAGCGCGGGCCTCTGCTCCCCCCCCGCCCGGTGCACCCTGTCAAAGTTGATCGTGCCCGCAGCCTCTGTTCCCAGGGCGATCCTCACAATGTTGTGCACTTTGCCCTCGAGTCCTTGTGTGGATTCGCCCTCGGACTCCACCAGGCCAAAAATGCGCAGGTTGTTCCTTCTCTCCCTGTTCTCCATGTCGTCGACCTTAAGCCGGAGTTCTTCCTCTCGTCTTTCCATGTCTTGGAGTCTAATGTCCATTTGGGTTTCAAGGAGTGTTACAGAGAGTTGATTGTTTTCGACTCCCTCCATTCGGTCCTCTAAGGTGGTGACTTTGGTCATGAGGTCAGCCAATTTGATACCCATGTCAGTCCTCATCCCGCGTATCTCCTCCAGAATCATCTGGATATTGTTCTGGATGGCCCCCAGGTCTGGGGGTGGGGTAGCGGGGCCCCCGGTTGCCATGACACTCTCGTTGGCAACAAATTGGTATTTCAGCAGGTTTTCTTTCCAGCTCATGGAAGGACCGTGTCGGTTACTTGTTAGCGGGCACCGCCTGGTCGTCAGCCGTGTCTGGGTCAATTGGGGTGCAGGGCGGAGAGGGGGTGCGTCCCCCGAGGGTGTCGGCAGCTCGGAGCGTGTCTACCCTGTTTGGCTCCGTTAGTTAGCCCTGTGGTGGCGATCTCCAGGTATCTCAGCTGGGGGGGTTCCCAAGTTGTTGTAGGTAGGGGTATCTGAGGACCCAACTCAAGCAATGTTTCAAGAGTGCATAACGTTCCCTTTGGTACCCCGTTTACTCCAAGTGCCCTTCCAGTGGAGGGGGGTCGTAAGGGTGCTGAACAGGGGTCTTTACCCTCTATGCTTGCCTCTCTTTGTTCCCCAAGCCTCGCCGCAGTGGGGAGGGTCCTTGTCGCGAGGCTGCAGGTGTCCCTTGGCACTTTCCTCAGGTAAGAGCGGGAGGAGGGGGAGTGTGTTGGGGGGGGCGCGCTCCCGCGTCAGCCCCCAGGCGATGTCGTTGCTCCGTGGGCAGATGGATGGCCCTCTTTGGATTGGGCCCCGGGGCCGTGGAATGGGCAGGTGGGCCCGGGCCTCCCTATGACAGAGCGTGCCGGCGGCACCTCGGCTGTCCCGCCTCGAGTGTCTGGAGCGCCAGGCGTGGAGCCTCAGAGCGCCGTGGGCTGTGTTGGTGAGTGCTGTAATGGGAGGGGGGGGCGTGCTCCCGCGTCGTTCCCCCTGCAGTGTCGTTGCTCCAAGGGCGGGAAGATGGCCCTCTCCGGGCTGGGCCCCGGGGCCGTGGGATGGGCCGGGGGGTCTGGGCCCCCCTATGACAGGCCGCGACGGCGGCGTCCCGGCTGCCCCGCCTCGAGTGTCAGGAGCGCCAGGCGTGGAGCCCCAGGGCGCCGCGGGCTGCTTTGGTGTGTGCTGCGATGGGAGGGGGGCGCGCCCCCGCGTCGGCCCCCCTGCAGTGTTGTTGCTCCAAGGGCGGGAAGATGGCCCTCTCCAGGCCGGGCCCCGGGGCCGTGGGACGGGCCGGGGGGTCCGGGCCCCCCTATGACAGGCCGCGTCGGCGGCGTCCCGGCTGCCCCGCCTCGAGTGTCAGGAGCGCCAGGCGTGGAGCCCCAGGGCGCCGCGGGCTGCTTTGGTGTGTGCTGCGATGGGAGGGGGGGCGCGCTCCCGCGTCGGCCCCCCTGCGATGTCGCAGCTCCTTGGGCGGGCGGATGGCCTTCTTCGGGTCGGGCCCCTGGGTCGTGAGATGACCTGCGGTAGGCCGCGTTAAGTGTCCAGGGGGTGGGGCGCCGCGGGCCCGCGGCCCCAGGCTCACTCGTGTGTGGCACAGCCTGTGTGTGCGCGGCTGCCGCGCCCTCCCTCGTTGCCTCCTACGTTGCTTCGCACCAGGCCGTGGGGGAGGGGTTGCTGGTATCGCCTCGGTCCGGAAAGCTCCGCGCAGGAGCGTCGGATCGGGACCGGAGTTTGGTCCAGGTGGGGGCTACAGGTTCCCACTCCTCTTGGTGGGGGTCGCGTGGTTCATGGGACCCTCGTTCCGCTGGTGGACCGCAGTTTACCCGGGGCTGGGTGCGGAGCTCGAAGCTCAGGCGTCCATCCTGCCTGCGCCCCCTGGTGGCCTCATCCTCACTGGTAATTTAGCTGAGAAGTCATTTTCTGTCTTCATTCGATTAAGGAGTTCAGCAGATCTCTTCTTCCTCAGGTGAGCATATGTTTTGGAAACTCTCCAATGTTCAGATCACTCTTCGGGATCACTAATGCTGGAACATGAACAATCACTATAGAACATAGTCCTCCCCAGTCTCTGGGCAGCTTCATATATACTCTAGATCCGCAGGCCTAATAGTGATCCTTTATCACTACTTTCCCATCTTTCATTCCTGGCACATCGAGGATTCGTCCACACTGTTGATTCTCACCAACTTTTCTTGTGCCATTGTTTCAGAAACATAGCTCTGCAATAGCCAAAAGCACTATCTGCAATGGGTCTCCTTTGTCTTCTACACGTTAAAAGCTTTGCAAGCCTCGGCCAGAGAGGTTTGCATCCATTTTCCACTCGTTCAATAACTGGCTCGTGATGACCAGTTACTACAACAGCTCTGCACACCACTATGCCTTCTTCCCAGCCATCTGGAGAAAGTACAGTTCCTCAGATTCACATCTGGCCTCTTTCCTTGCGGCTTTGAACTTCTTCATCAGTCTTTCCTTTGCAGTTGAGATTCCTGTTTATTTCCCATCTGATTCCAGCTCCCTTCGTGCCGGGTTGTTCATATCTTATCACATGATTGCGGCTGTGTGCTCTTCCTCTTGTCTTCAAATCTTGGACATAATCATCTTCATCTGGGGCTGACCATTCTGTCACCCATACCAAGGATGCTGTTCGACCCTGGAACTGACCCCTTTTATGACAGAGTGCAAGGTGAGTTAGGCAATGAGCTGTTTGGACATCTATTTCAATAGCTATGAATATCTTAGACTTCCCCATAGCATAAGGCAGGAGTGCACATACATAGCAATCATCTTTAGAAGGTCTTTTTCCCACTTCTTTCATGTGCTGATACTACATTTATTCCCCAAATGTGCTGTACTTTCTGAATAATCATTTAATTCGTTATCATCCTCCCTTGCACTTCTCCTAGGTCTCTTTCTTGCCAAAAGAATACATGCAAAATGCTCATGAAGTACATCAGACATTATTGTTCCTACAGAGGGAATCATGGGGACAACCTATCTCCAGCAAATAATTTAGGAACACATAGTCTCTCAAGTCCTTTTTTTTGGTTGCTCTATTGTCTTCATATGTGTTCTGAGACCAACACCCCTTCTGTTTGACTTGATCTGAAATGACAGAGATACTAGCGGCCATACATGTTAAGTACTCACATAAATAATTTCCTAACAGCGTCAGAGGCATTCTCATTCGCCTCCCTGTAACTAATTTGTGGGGTGTGAGGTGGTGGTCAGAGCCGGCTGATTTCTCAATGCATATAATGCAAGGGGCAGGCAATGCAGCCACCCGTTCTTCAGTGTCAATTTCAATTTTGTTATTCTCTCTTCGAGCAGACCGTTGAGTCTCTCACATCCCGTCATTATCCGATCTCAACATCTCACATACTCCCCATCTAGGAAATACTTCTCAGACTATAAACTTTGCCGCACAAGTGCCATCAGGATTTTTGCATGGACCAGCTCAATCCATCTCGTGAACGGGCACACTACCACTATCATATACCTGTATACTTTACAAACCTGCAGCAGATCAAAATAATCAATGTGTGAATGGTGAAAAGGACCCATTGGCCAAGGAATTACACCTCTGATTGCAGCTTGTTCCCAGCAGTAAACATTTGACATACAATGCAATTTACTAAATAAAAAGCAACGTGTTCTAATAGGTTTGGTACAAACAAGTCCTCCACAATGGTTGCTGCAAGGCTCTCCCTAGTAACATGCACAGGGTAGTGTAGCTGCTCTAATGCCACCCTTAATTAGGCTACAGGCATCAACGGTTTACCAGTGCTGTATTGTTGCCACAGTGCTTTACAAGGGGATAGAGAACAACCTCTCTGCGTCCACATTATTTTTCTTCCTGTGGAGCTCCCCTTGAACTTAGATCAATTTTGTTCACGATAAATGATTACACCCTTCATTCACAACAATTATTACAAACATTTTTCTCTCACATCAGATGAATATGCAATTTGTTTGGCCTCTTCGTCTGCGCCTTGGTTTCTGCGTGAAATAAAGTCAGTTCTCTTAGTATGTGCTGCACACTTAACTATTGCAAGGGCTACCGGGAGTTTTAGTACTATAATAAGCCTGTCCAATAATGCGGCATGTTGCACTGCAGTGCCGTCTGCTCAGTGGTAGCCCCTCCTTTCCCAGTGTGCTAGCCCTGCGTGCACTGTTGACATCACGTAGGCAGAGTCACTGTACACCATCACTTCCTGCCCTGTGTGATTCTCGAGCATGACAATAAGCACCACCATACCTGCAGCCTGTGCTGAAATATTAGACAGTAGTCTTGCACTTGCTACCATTTCAAATTCTGAGTTGGCTCTGTGTCTTACCACAACTGAGCCTGAATGCCTTTCTCTATCAGTTTGATCGATCTTGGAAGAACCATCAATAAAGAGAACCTACCGAGCTGCTAGAGCATTTTCCTATACCCTCAGGTCTCCTCATAGAATTCCTCGCAGTTTGAGCAATCATGCACTTGCTCATCCACTGCCAGTGGTTCGGCTACAAACGTGGCAGGATTTACCATTTTACACCTGACTATCTTGATCGCTGGATTTTGATATAACTACCTCATAAGCAGAAGCCCTTGAGACATTGGTGTACCTTTAGGTTTCTCCAAAACAGCAAACAAAGCATGCTCAACAAATAAAGTCATGGAACACCCCATCACTATGCTTGCAGACTTCTCAATAGTGAATGCGGCTGCTGCCTGCGATTGTTCGCAAGGGAAATGACCCCTAATAACTGGGTACAAAATCCCACTGTAATATGCTAAGGGTTTGTACCCCAAAGTGGTTCTCTGTGTGAGTACTGCTGTCATAACTGTTCCATTCATGTACAAAAATAAAAATAACTCCTCAGAAGAATTGGGAATTCCTAAAACTGTAGCTGTACAAATTGCCTTTTTTAGTTCATCAATCCCCTCCTCCATTTCCTCAGTCCATTCATTTTTTTCTTTATTCCCTTGTGCTTTCATCAGGGCTTGCAACAAGGGTCTTGTGTATGAACTATAATCAATTATCCATGCTCCAACATAATTATACAGTCTTAGAAACTGTTGCATTTGCTTTATCGTGTATGGTCTTCACGTTTTCATGATTGCCTTAGCTCTTTCAGGTGTAACTTTTTCTCCTTCATGCGAAATTAACTGTCCTATCTATACCACCTCTTCCTGACAGTACTGCAACTTCTCTTTATCCACTTTACATCCTTTATCTGCTAAAATTATCATTAGCTGAATCAAGTCTCGTCTGCACTCTTCTTCTATTGTGCTATAGACTAAAATATCATCTACGTATTGCAGCACAGCGCTTGGCAAATCAATATTGCATAGGTCAATTTTCAGGACCCTATTAAAGATCGATGGAGACTCACAATACCCCTGGGGCAAACGTGTACTTTTCAGCTTAGTCTTACGGAAGGTAAATGACGTAGGATCTTGGGAATCTTCATGTAATGGGATTGAGAAAAACGCATTCTTCAAATCAATCACTGTGAAATATCGTACGTCTGGGGCAATGCTGCAAAAATCATCACAGGATTCGGAACTAGAGGAAACTTTGCCTCTACAATCTGGTTTATCAGTCTCATGTCCAGAATTAAACGCCATGACCCACCCTTTGATATTTTGATCGGATACACTGCGGTATTACATAGTGACTCTGACGTCACTAAGATGTCTTGTTCCATCATAGCTGATATAATCTTGAGAATACCCTTGTCTGCCTCTCGAGACATGGGCTGCTGCCTTGCTCGAGGTAAAATTGCTCCTGGTTTCAACGTAATCATAACCTCTCCCATCCTCTTGAACAGGCCTACATCATAGGGGCCCGTAGTCCATAAAGAAATTGCCACTTTCTCCATAACCTTATCAAACAATGCGGGACGCTGCCACACTATCATCATTCGTTGTGGGACCTCTTTTCTTTCTATCCTGATCCAATACGTAATTCTCACTTTGAACACTACTTCATCATCTGACGGGTTGTCTTTAAACATATCCTTGTCAGTGACGTCAGTCAACCTATACCCTTCCCCCTGGCAATCACTGTTCTCCATGGCCTGCCTTCATCATCAAAACCTTTGAGCATGGCCAATTCCCCTTGCACTATGGCTGCCTGTAATTCCAAGGGAAAAACGTGTCCCCCCTCTTCGTATATAGGTATCTGTGGCCTGGACAGAAATTCATCAGGTATTCTCATAATCTTGCCCACTAAACTTAATAAAATACATACTCCATAATGAAAAACTTCTGGTTCTAATGTGTCCCTCACAGAGCTATTTGTCCTGTAAATGTCATGATAAATGTGCCCACATTTAAATAATGTATTCCTGACGTTGAACACACTATGCCTTCATCAGTGAAGGAAATCATCATATTTAGCTTTGTCATTAAATCTCGGCCCAGTATGTTAACTGGTGTCTGCCTTGAATACAACAATGGGACACACATATCACACTCTCTTATAGAGACTGGTGATTTCTCAGTAAAAGGAACTCTACTTGTAGCTCTAGAGAACCCTCGAGCCTTCATGACATTTCCTGATAACAAAAATGTTCCCTATCGTATACATGAGCGAGTTGCCCCAGTATCTACTAAAAAGGAAGAGGATGGTAACATCAACCCTTGGTACCTCTTGAGTATTTGGCATCACCAATAGTACTGAACACATCAAGTCACCCTGTGAGCTGTCCTATTGTGGGTACATGCTTATTCCCATACCTGTGAAAGGATTCCCACCTGCAATAGTGACACACCCTGCTCTAGGAGTCAATACCTGTCCTGTGTTTGCACTCTGCTGTATCTGCATGGGTGCATGCTGTGACTGCCCTTGTGGTGAACTCAATGGTGCTTGCTGTGGTTGCAAAGTCTTTTGTGTTTGCGGTACTTGTGCTTGATGCACTGTCTGATCTTGCGCAAACCCATCCCTACTTTGTGGGCTATATGCTGGAGGATAAGCTGTCCCCACTCTTGAGAATTGCCCATTCTGTACATACCCATGGCTCCCACATGTTCACGCAATATGTCCTGTCATTCCACATGTCTAACACACAGGATGGAGTCTTTTCATTTGCCCTCCCTGCATGCCTTGATTATCATTCTGCACATTCTGAAAACCACCTTAGTTATTCTGAGAGTTTCCTTGATTATTCTGAAAGCATCCCCTTCCTCGGAAGTCTCCCCTGCCTCTTGGCACAAATCTGTTCCCCCCCTTGATCCAACTGCCGTTGATTATTCACCTGTGGCATACCCGCTGTCTGTCGTGATCCTAGCCCCTCTCCACTAGTCAACATTGCCCCTTCTATAGCATATTTTGACTGTTTTTTTCTGTAATAGTTTAGCTTCCTAGCATCTTCCCTCTTTCGATTTTTCTCTTGCAACAATCGGCAATGGTGCATAATGGTCAGCTGTATTTCTGGGCATGGCTTTGCTTACATACCCACCAGCTTTTTCAGCTGTCTCTGTATCTGTTCTGGCAATCCCTGACATAAAATATGGTAGAATCCAGGTATTGATTTCCCCCAAGGTTCTCAAGTTTCCAAAGACCACTGTTCCTGATAATTCTGAATGTAAGCAAGCAGATCCTCGCCTTCCTGCATCTTGCATGCCATAATTGCACCCATATCTGACATATCAGGATATTTTACTCTAAGTGCTTTCCAGACTGGAGCTCTGCAATTATTAAACGGCACTCCATCATGCGCTGTGTTCTGTGCTGTGACACTTGAGTATCCTGCTCTCATCCAAATGTCATCAGCCCTTTCCCCAAGTATATCTGCTAGAAAACCCCTAATGTCCCCTATAGCTAACGTGTTTCCTCCTGTCCTTTTTTCCATTACATTAATCCATTTCCCCGCCCCCAACATTAAACGGGGCAAATTACATCTTAAATTGTCCTTATCCATCTGGGGCCATAGGATATACTGCGGTCTGGCCCCCTCCTTTTTCTAAAAAGGAAATTGCGAAATCCCAAAATCACAATCGGCTCCCATCATCTGTCTATCCATAGTAGGGACAATGGTTCCTGATCGCCTTCTTCCTGGTAATGATCGCAGTCTGCTCACACATGGTGACGATTCCCCCTCTCACTATGAGGTCGCCTTTTAGGTCTCTTTGGGTACGCCATAGGGTCTGACGTCCTTTCTTTAGGTTGGTCCAAATCTGATCATCTTACTTCTTTATCAGTCTGGAAACACCCCTCAACACCACATGCACCAACACCCTCCTCCCCACGGAAGGTTTCCATGTCTTCGTCTGACATATCTTGTCCCCAACTAGTATGGCAATCATCCTTCTCGTTCCTTTTTAGAGTCAGCCTGTCCAAAGACAAGGCTCTATGCTGGAGATTAAACAAGCTTCCCATCTTGCTTCGTGAATGGACAATTTCAGATTGATCGTCTTTCCCTTTGTTTCTGGATTAACTTTTTGTCATCATCTCTTGATAAGCCTTCTCGATTCTATCTCTGATACTTCCTATCTCAAAATTCTCCTCTAGGTTTACCCTAGAGGGTCCTGGCATTGCTTTTTGCGATGGGAGAAACTCCTCTATGTCCTCCCATAATACTACTGGACTCAGTTTCATTAGCTCTTTTTGATTGTGATCAATGTCACGTGCCCTCTGTCTTCTCTTTCGTTCCATTTCCTCATCAAAATCTCTTAGTTTCTTTGCTTCCTCTCTAACTCTTTCTTCTTCCTGTTTTTTTGCTTCTCTTCTCTCATTTGCCCTATGCACCTCTTCATCTCCGCGTCTTTGCATTCTTTTATCTCTTAACTTCTGGTCTTCCTCTACTTCTCTTTTCTTTTCTCGTTCTTTGATTGCTCATTGCCCGTTGTCATATTTCCTTTGCTCATCTGCTCTCTCTTCCTTTCTTAACTGTTCTTCCTGATACATATGTTCCTGTCTTTGTCTACTCTTTCTTTTGTACTTGTCTTCTTTCAATTGTTTTTCTCGTTCCCTGTCTTTTTTATCTTGCTTATCTGGGTCTTCCCCTTGCCGTACTTCCTTGATGCTCTTCCCATCAAGTTTGAGCAATATCTGACCACCCATCCATTCGTTCTGTATGAGCGCTATCTCGTCAGCTTTGTCTTTTACTCCCTTACATCTCTTAATTTCTCGTTCTATATCTAGGGTCACACTTTGTCGTTCACTTTTCACTTTGTCCCGTGGGACTTTAGAGATCACATCCTTTTCTGGAATTCTTTCTGGGCTCTCGTCAATGCTATATGCAGGCAGCTCATGTATCTGATTACTGTATGCTGTTGCTGCTTTAAGCTCTCTTGATGGATACTATCCTTCATCTTTCACACTGTTGCCATTTACTTCAGGTGCGGTAGGGGGAGCAGAAGGCTCAACACCCCCCTCTTTACACTGGTTAAGCATCCAGTCTTCAGGAGGCGGGTCTTCCGTTCCTCCTGGTACATCATCCAAAGTTCTAGGCTAGCTAACCTTTTCTCCAATTTCTTTCCTGTGTACGCAGCATGCAAATATGTGGTCATGTGTTGCAAAACTGCTTTTGACAGTGATACCCCTTAAGACCATGGCATGCACATTTTATCTGCTGTGCCCTTAACCCATACTGCACTATATTGCTTAAGCTTGGATGCATGTTTTGGCAGTTGTTTGCACAGGTGCATAAGCAGAGTATCATCCTCCATTATGACAAGTCACAATCGACTGTCAACACTTACTGTTATTTTTACACAGAAAATACTTTTCAGAAAAACAATATAATATGTGCGTGCACCAATCGTCCCCGCTCCAAACCTCTTTGTCTCACGTTACCTCAATCTACCCATTCAGTCAATACCATTAGTAACTAAGTAAATAAATAATTTACTCTCAGCCTCTTAACACAACCTATCATTTGTCGCTCTTGGACATCGCATCATTTCCTTTATTAATAAAATACATACAATACATAAATAGACAAACTGGCGGTACCCAACATATATCTCTTCTCAGCGCTCCTCATTGCTTATTCTTACAACTAAAAATACTCTGATTGGAGTGTACGTTATCCCCTTTAGCAAACCTTGTTCGCTTGTAGCCTAAGTATCCGCTTGGATTTTGGAATAACTTCTTCTAGATATTCCTTGAACGTAATCTGTGATGCTCCTTGTCATATATATGTCTCTATGTGACGCTCTTCATCGTTAACAAAATACCCCCCCAACCCTCTGTTACTTTCTTCCCATTATCACTTTCCCCACTTAATATACATTCATTGTTTTTTGCCACCTTTCTCAATTTACTTACCATTCGCTTTTCAGCTCCTGACTCTCAGGATCGTCTCCTCCTCAACCGGCCACCATCGCCTTCGGTCTGCTCGGCTCCCTCTAGAAACCATAAGGGGATTTCGTGAAAGAGAGACCTGTCCCACCTATCTTGTTATGTGTTGCAAGAGCTTTTTCTTCGGCCGCTATCCAGAGCAAGCCTCGCGGTCCTCCATCTAAATGGCGGAGGACATCTGATATTCCGAGACCCTTAAAAGTCTACTGGGTCGACGGATCTTAAAACCATCCTACCTCTGCTACCACATGAACCCATAGACCTGGGTCCTTTACGAGGAGGTAGCAATACTTAGAGATGGATGGGGATGCAGAACTTACTCATCCATCAATAATTAAACCGACTCAGGAAGTTGGCAAAACTCAGTACTGTTTTATTTGCAATTATCTAAAACAGGGAGTTACAACAGACATCAACGGATGTCGCACAGTACGATCTCTGCGCATCACATAAAAACACTACCTTTATAGTAAAAATGTATCATCATTAACGTCACACTATGTGGCAAACTCTAAAAAAACTACTTTGGTATGTGATAGGCTTACAGGGAACATCTAAGTATACGTTCCTGTTAGGCGGAAACCAGTGCAGTTCCCTCTGGGACCACTGCAAAAGATTTAGGACTACAGGTGTTTGGCAGTAAACCCACTTGGTAGCAGTCTGTACCACACAGATTCACTTGGTAGCTGTGGCTGAGCAGTCAGACTTCCCTCAAGAAGAGTTAAGCAGTATGTGGAGTATACAATATAGGGCATTTCTTCACAGTAAGACAAGCAAACATGCAACAAGGCTTCAGTGTAAAGATATAAAGGTATTTATTTATAAAGGAACATCTATAGAAAACACTCTGGCACTATCACGGCAAACAATTCAATTACAATTACTCTACGAAGAAAACAGTTCAATCCCCCTAACTATAGTTCGACAAGTCTAGGTTCTACCAGCATCACTTATTTGCAGACAGAGGTGTATGCTTCAACCTAGATGGCACTCTAGTATTCGTTAGGACGGGAGAGAAAAATAAGTAGGTTACGAAATCAACCCAGTTCAATACTTCACGGGAAAATGGAAGGCAAGAAAACAAGAACCACAATAGATCATAAAGTTCAGAGGCCAGGCCCACTCGGAGAGAGACAAGGCGATATGTCCCAAAAAGTCTCTTTGTGGAAATGCGTTCGAGTCTGTGTAGCAAATTGTTATTGGAAGATTGGACCAGTTCAGAACAATACGCTAGAGAAAGCTTGGAGGTGACCCTATGGAGAGGCGAGGATTAAGACACCTCACTCTATCCGGCAACAAGGGAAGCCAGGCGGACACAGTACCTTGATTGTGGAGAGACAGCTCCGGCGGGGGCAGTTGTTCCTGGTGGTGGATGCACGTCGGGTCTTTGCCAAGAGTAGAGATGATCTCGTCGTCGAAGAAAAGTGAAGTCCGGTGCACCACCAGGGAAGAGACCAGCCGCGGAGTGCTCCGTCACAAGGCACCACCTTTTGGTCGCGGTACAGGGGTAGTGGCTATCCGGTTGCCGAGGTGCTCTGCACGGGCAATTCGACCACTGTGTCCTGAGGCGAAGAAAAAGCAAAAGGGACTGGTTGTTCCCACCAGTCAGGAGAAGAGACTCTCCGGCAGGGAGATCTCCTCTGTCGTCGGGAAGTGGTGAGTCGGTTCAGCAGGGCTCCACCGGAGGTGTCGTCGTTGCAGGTCTGCTCAGCTTTACCCTCGTCGGATTCTTAGGTCCTGTGGCGACTTCTGAAGATCCAGTCCCAAAAGCCCTGCTTTTATGCAGAAAACCCCAATTCATTCAGCCTAGCTGTCAATCAACACACGCTAAGTGGTGAGCGGGGAGGCTCACCACTTGGGCCAATCACACCAGAGTGCGACCGGAGTTGGCAAGGCAACTCGGTCCAGGGTGCCTAAACCCCCTCCCACACCCCTGTGGTAACCCAGACAGAATGGCACTACTTTTTTAGGGATTTTTACAGAAGCCCGCCAAAAGTGGAACAAAGGGCTCGACCTTTGGTTTAGGAGTCACAGAGACGAACACAGACGCCATTTTAAAAACCGAGTTCTGGCAGAAAATACCATCCGATAGACTTATTTAAGATAAGTAGACCGGTGGTATGTTAGAGACTAACGAGAAAAAGTATCAATCTCCAACAATGGGAAGAATCCCAAAGGGTTATATTCGGGGTCGAACATAACAAGTAGTTTCCACTGCCACCAGCCAAAACATCGACGAGGGGGGACGGGACAGTGCCCCCTCGAATAACAGACCCAGGAGTAATCGAATTACCCCTACTAGTACGTCCACAATAGGGTGGTTTGTACTAGTTCTGTTAGCAAATTTAGGTCTAGTAAAGCCAATGGTGACTTTACATGCCCGGGGAGACAGTAGTCAGTAACACACATAGAAAAACATATGAGACCCTATGGAGTAAAAGACCCCATAGCCCATAGAATACATTGGGCCTCATTACAACCTGCCAGTCCGGGACCGTGCAAAATCCGCAACGGCGGTAAAAACGTTTCCGTCTCCGCAAGGTTGCGGAAAAACCGTCCGATTACACGCTGTCGGTCGCGCGCACCACACGGACCCGGAAACGTTGTTACCGCCATCACGGAAAACTCCACGGAAATGGAAATAACGCAGTCACAAGTGGCGCAAAACCCGTTTCCTCCGCCTCCGCCGCCACGGACACGGAGCCGGAAATACCATGATCGCCAAAACAGGAAACAGAGAGGCGGCCATCATATAAAAGCACAATCCATTGCCATCCAGAGCCAGCACAATCCTAACTCTGAGAAGCCAAAAGGGACCACCAGCATGTCTGCCAGGATTCCTGCTCAGAGGCAGCGCAAACAGCGCTTCAGCGAGGCGGAGCTAACCGTCTTGGTGGAGCACATTGTGGACAATACGGAGATGCTGTTCAGCGCCGACCAACGGCGTGCCACACAGCAGCGGAGGAAGGAGGTGTGGGCCGAAGCTGCACGCAAGTGCACCGCTGTGGGCGTGGCAGTGAGGAGCGTGAAGGACTGCCACAAGCGGTGGGACGACCTGAGGCTGAGGGTACGCAACCTCATTCCCACGCACCGCCAACGCAGCAGTGGGACAGGCGGAGGACCCCCTTCCCCACTGAGGCTGCAGGCATGGGAGGAGTGTTGCAGCAGCGTCCTCCACCTAGAGGGGATCCATGGGATCGGGGAGGCTGAGGCAGGAGTGAGCCCACCTGCAGATGCCGGTAAGTGCCCAAACATGAATGCCACATGTAAATATGCAGTTGTGAGTACTAGGCCAAAGGACCCATTAACAACCCCCCCCCCAGGCAGTGCATGTGTGGGCCAAAGGACCCATTGACAACCCCCCCAGGCAGTGCATGTGTGGGCCAAAGGACCCATTGACAACCCCCCCCCAGGCAGTGCATGTGTGGGCCAAACGACCCATCATGATCCGCATGGCAACCAATATCACAGAATGCATACACCAGCAATCAGATCCATGTGACTAACACTATTGAATGTACAATCTTAATGACGCATGTGATGCACCCATCTGCCACCACAACAACACTAATTGCATGTCCTTTGTGCCCCCACAGCTGTTTCAAGTGACAGTGATACTGCACAACAGGCCAGCCAATCTGCACCGGCAAGTACACAAGCCACCGCCACCACACAGGAGGATGCTGCCGGCAGTTCTGCACCTCTGGCCACATTACCAGCCACTACAGATGTGCCGCCCACCACCACCACCGACGTCCCCACCGTCTCCACACTGTCTGAGTCTGGACAGGTGCCACGGGGACCTATCATGGCCACCCAACACAACACCGAAGGCAGCAGCACTGCAGAGGGGGCGGCCTGCAGTGATAACAATGCCCCGCAAGAGCACTCGGAAACGGGCCCACAGGGGGAGATGCCCACATTTGAAGACCTGGGCTCCTTCCATGAGCTAGGGTTCAGCCCCACATCACTGGGGAGTCCCATGAGATCGCCCACCCCATCCATGGCCGAACTGAACGCCCGCATGCAGCGGATGCAGGACCAGCAGGCTACCCTCACCCAGCTGGTGGAGAGGCAGCTAGAGGAATCCAGGCTGCAGAGGGAGAGCTACAGCGCCTCAGTGTGTCGCCTGTCGAGGTCCATCGGACGCTTTGCGAGCACTATAGTAACCCTTGCACGCCATGTGCGGGAGGGCAACGACCACACCTCCAGGCTTGTAGAGGCCATGTTGGTTGGCCAACAGGCAAATCTGGCATGGATGCCCTCAATCCAAGATTCTGCGCAATCAAACACAACCACCCCATCCAGCTCCACTACTGCCAGTCCAAGGAGGCGCTCGAGTAGGCTGACGTGTCCCTCGGGCAAGGTTGCACAGGCACAGAAGCGCACACAGAAGTGATGCCATGTGTGTGGAGCAGTGCAGGACACATGTGGACTACAAGGGTGTGAGAGAGGTGGGCACATTTGGGTGGTGGGGTAGGTAGTTTTGGGTTTTGAACAATGGGTCCTGGGTGGGGGTGGGCATGTTCGGGTGGTGGGTGGCCCCGGGTGTACAGCTTCCCTAACCAATGCACCTCCTTCCCTATTGTTATTACATCAATACATCACCATTTCCAATCAAGACATACATGTGTGGACATTGATCATTTATTTTGTAGTGCAACTATTAATTCATTGTCGTCACCGTGTTCGTGCATTTCTGTGATTGTGCTGTGACTCAAAAGTAAATGCGAATCAGGGCATCCCGTGCTCTCTGGCCATCATGTGGACCCCCAGGGGGAGACGGTGCCATCCCATCCCCATCTCCATCCCCATCCCCATCCCCATCCCCATCTCCATCCCCATCCCCATCTCCATCCCCATCTCCATCCCCATCCCCATCTCCATCCCCATCCCCATCCCCATCCCCATCTTCCTCATCTGCGTCTGGTGGCATTGGGATGTTCCTGCGCAGGCACATATTGTGCAGCATGGCACAGACGAGCGTGATTTTACCCGTCTTCACTGGGCTGTACAGCAGTGATCCGCCAGATCTGCTCAGACAGCGGAAACGGGCCTTCAGCAGTCCAAATGTTCTCTCAATCATTCCACGTGTGCGGATATGTGCCCTATTGTATGCCTCTTCATGCCTGTTCCTTGGTCTCCGTACAGGTGTCATCATCCATGGCGTTAGTGCATATCCAGCATCACCTACATGGGATGTAGATGGGGGGACATTTCAGTGTTTGTGGCATCATGTCCTCATCTGCTGCTGTGCATTCTTGTGTCATCATTCATTCATGCATATGTACCATGCAGTGTATGGAGGTATGTTTTGGGCATCACGATGTATGTCGCTAACTGGATATGGGCCTACACATTAACTTGCATGTTTACTGTGCCCTGCGGGTAACATTTGTTTGTGTGCATGTGACGGTGCAGTGCTGTCCACACATGGCAGAGTGACTCCACTGTACGGAAGTAGTAAATACACGTCGTCTCATTTACACGCCTCTCGTGCCTTTTGAGGCAGTGTTTCAATTGAGGGTGGGTGTCTGCAGTGGCACAAGGTTCATGGGACAGTGACGGGATTGGCTGTGCCAGCGTGTGCACGGGCACGTTGTGGTGCCCTGTCATGTCTTCCTTCATGATGTTTGGCATCCGCTGTGTATTTGGTAGATGGAAGGGGGTGATGCATGTGCGGTCACAGCGGCACACTCACAGTGCTCATTGGCCTGGACACACACACACCACTTCGACAGGGTTGTGGCATCGTCAGCTGTACTCACCCAATAGCCATGTGCTTTGTCTGGCATAGCGTTCCATGTACCGTGGCAACGCGGAATTCCGCAGTACCATTGAGTCATGTGATGATCCGGGGAAACGTGCGCAGCAGTGTGTAATCAGTTGCATGGCATTGCAAACCATCTGGACATTCAAAGAGTGAAACTGTTTCCTATTGCGGAACACCGCCTAAATTGCACATGGTACTGTCAACGTGGGTGCAGTCAACTGCGCCTATGCAATTTGGCATGCCTGCTATGGCATGGAAGGCCAACTTGGTGGCAATGACCTCGGGGTGGGTGCGGGGTAGGGCTATGTGTTCCGACACATGGCGCAACAGGGCATCCAGTACCTGTACCAGGATTTTTGAGAAACAGGGTTGTGATATGCCGTGCAGCTCACCAACCATGTGTTGATAGGTGCCAGTGCCAAGGAAATGCAGTACTGAGACAACCTTCAGGAGGGGGGGGGGGTGGCGGTGGGGTTGTCAATTTGGCTGCTGATGTTGTCCTCAAACATGGTGGTGATGTGCAGGATTGTTGCACGGTCCAGCCGGTATAGTGTGTGGATCTGTCCTGGGGTGAGGTTCCAGGATGAGGCCCTGATGCGTGGTATTGGTGGCTGGCGGCGGGGTCGGGCTGGCTGGGCAATGGGGTTTGCCATAGCTGCAGGGTTGGCTGGTTGCCGCCTGCGCCTCCTCCGCCTACGCCTCCTCCTCTGCGCCATTACTGCCACCATGTGCAGTGCTGCCTGTTGGTTGAGTAGGCCCAGTCCCAGTGCTAGTAGACCTGCTGCCTGCATGGTTCTATGTTGTGTTGGGCTGGGTGTGGCCCTTTTGTGGGCTCCCAGTGGCCTGCTAGGTCCAGCTGGGCTGATTTGGTGCACCTGTGCCCTGATTCAGTTCAGCAGGAAGTGTATAACGCCATGTTCTCGGTGGCGGCGGTTCCGCCACCGTGATCACGGTATTTACGCCATTTTTTTCCCGGTATTTCCGTGTCCGCGCTAGTTGTGATGCTCACGGTGTTTCGTGTTGACAGTAACGGAGGTGTTTCCGTGCAGACGGACTTAACGGGACACCTATTTCCGCGGTGGCGGTTGAGGGTGGTGCTATTACCGGGGCCGTGGGTCATGATTGGGCGGACATGGAAACGGTGCCGGTATGGTTTTACCGGCAGTGTTAATTCCGGACCGGAGTACTTGTAATGAGGCCCATTGACATTAAAAGGAATTACCCACATTCATGTCCAAGAGTGGGAGAAAAAGAGTCTCACTCTTGGCAGGATGGAAAAAAACAAACTCCAGAAATCCAGCAAAGCTGCTGGGGGACTCACTAGGTTAGGAGATTCAGCCTAAACGGAGAATTCTCCCTAACACTCACCCCCCCCCCCAGACTAAGGGACAGGAGGATTTAATCCACTCCTCGATGAATCTCATACCTCTAGTCGATGACATACATCCTAGAGAGACCATCAGCATTTTGGTGGTGACACCCTGACCTGTGCTCAATGGTGAAATCAAACCCTTGTAGGCAGATCGACCATCTCAATAGTTTTGGGTTTTCCCCTTTCATTTGCATTAACCATCTCAAGGGTTGGTGGTCAGTCTGAATGACAAAAATAGAACGATACAAGTACGGCCTAAACTTCTTCAGAGCCCACACGATAGCAAAGCACTCTCTTTCGATTGTTGCCCACCTTGTTTCAGGATCCTTCAGCTTGCGGCTGATGAAGCAAACGGGGTGCTCCCTACCTTTCCCATCCAGTTGACTGAGTACGGCACCTATACCTACATTTGAAGCATCTGTCTGCACAATGAAGTGTTGGCGGTAATCAGGAGCTCTGAGTACTGGGGCTTGGCAAAGAGCCTTTTTCAGGTTTTCAAAAGCCTGATTGCACTCCTCGTTCCATCTAACCTTTTTAGGGAATTTGGGCGAGGAGATGACATTCAGTGGAGAAGCTATGGTCCCATAGTTCTCTATGAAATTCCTGTAGTACCCAGTGAGACCTAGGAAGGCTCTCACTTGGGTTTGAGTAGTAGGTGTTGTCCAATTTTGCACAGCTTCAATCTTACTGAGCAAAGGCCTTATTTCTCCACCTCCTACCTCATGTCCAAGATAGACTACCTTACTCTGCCCAATTTGGCATTTACTCGCCTTTATGGTCAGATTGGCTCGTCCAAGAGCCTGCAAAACATCTCTCAGGTGGGTTACATGTTCTTCCCAGGAATTTCTGAACACTGCGATGTCATCCAAGTATGACATGCAGAAGTCCTCCATCCCATTCAGAACCTGGTTTACCATCCGTTGAAACGTAGCAGGTGCATTCTTCAATCCGAAAGGCATTACCTTAAAGTGGTATAAGCCAACGGGGGTAGAAAATGCAGTTTTCTCCTTGGCATGGTCTGTCAGGGCTATTTGCCAATAGCCTGACGTCAAGTCAAATGTGCGGAGGAACTTGGCGGCGCCAAGTTTATCCACCAACTCATCTGTTCTTGGCAAAGGGTGGGCATCAGTCTTGGTGACTGCATTAAGAGCTCTATAATCCTTGCAGAATCTAAGTTCTTTAGATCCGGCCTTTGGTACTAACACAACTGGGCTAGACCATGGACTAGTAGAGGGCTCTATTACCCCGAGATCGAGCTGATCTCACCTTTGATGTGGGTTTGTACGTTTTCTGACATTCTGTATCCTCTGCTTTTGACCGGCAGACAGTCACCAGTGAGTATGTTGTGCTGACCCCAAGGGGTCAAGCCTGGTGAAAGCGAGAACAGAGAGGCAAACTGATTCAACATAGATTTGCACTCTTCTTGTTGCTCGGGTGTCAGATTGGAGGAGAGATTTACTCCTTCAATTTTTCCGTCTAAAGGTAAGCCTCTGAGGAGATCCGGAAGAGCTTCACTCTCTTCTCTCTTCTTCTTCCTCGAATGATGCTAGAAGCAACGCTCCTACATCGGGTCTTGAGACATACGCTTTGAGTCGGTTGGTGTGAAAGACTGTCGGAGCCTCCTTGGGAATGCCCAAGTCCACCAGATAGTTGACCTCTCCGAGTTTACCCACAACTCTGAAGGGTCCCATCCACTTGTCTTGCAAGGCCCTCTGCCTTGTTGGGATCATAACGAGAACGAGCTGGTCTTGAGCGAACTCAACCATGTTAGCCTTTTGATCGTGCCAGTGCTTGACCAATGCTTGTCCAGCTTTCAAGTTATCGCTTGCTTCCGTCATCATGTGCGACATTCTCCTCCGGAGACCTATCATGTAGTCAGTCACTCTGACTGGCTTGGGGGAAGGAGCACTCTCCAACCCCTCGTTAATCAGGGCCAATGGACCTCTGACGGGATGACCATAGAGAGGTTCGAAGGGAGAGTAACCTACTGCCTCCTGAGGGACTTCCCTATAAGCAAAGAGAAGGCATGGCAGTAGGAGGTCCCACTTACGCTTAAGGGGTTCTTCTAAAGCACCTATCATGTTCTTCATGGTTCGGTTGAACCGTTCTACCAACCCATTGGTTTGTGGGTGGTAAGCTGTTGAGAACTTGTAAGTAACTCCACAGGTTTTCCACATGGCTTTCATGTAGTGGGACATAAAGTTTGATCCCCTGTCAGAGATTACTTCCTTAGGAAACACGACCCTAGTAAAAATACCAAGGAGGGACTTAGCCACAGCCGAAGCTGTAACAGTCCTCATAGGAATTGCCTCAGGATACCTAGTAGCATGGTCTACTACAACAAGTATAAACCTGTTGCCTGAGGAGGTTGGAGGATCAAGGGGACCAACAATGTCAATCCCTACTCTCTCAAATGGGACTCCCACAACTGGGAGAGGCACTAAAGGTGCCACATTCTTGGAGCCAACCTTAGCAGAGGTCTGGCAGGTGTGGCGGCTCCTGCAGTGTTTTTCCACTTCGGCCCCCATCTTCGGCCAATAGAAGTAGAGAGAGAGCCTTTCCTTAGTCTTCTTGAAACTCAAGTGACCAGCCAAAGGAATCTCGTGGGCTAACTGCAAGAACTGTAGTCTGTTCTCTTGGGGTACTACAAGTCGTTTGTAGTCTCCAGGTGCAGACTCGGTCGGTTCACTGTAGAAGAGGCCATCTTCCCAGTGCAACCTGTATTTCCCAGGCTCTTGCCCTTCAGCCTGAGCTTCTGCCTGGTGGCGAAGACCTTCCAGAGTTGGACATTCTCTCTGTCCTTACTGAAGTCTGCCCTGCTGGGTCCACCTTCTGCCAGTAAAGACTGCAGCTCAGGATGGTCAACAGGATCCAGATCTCCAATGAGTTCCTGGCCTTCTATTAGCTCTTCCTCAGAGTCTAATTCTACCACACAGGGTTGTACCTCCCTCTCAGCCTCAGCCGGAGGTGGAGTTACGGGTGTAACTTTGGACAACCAAGGGGATGTCCATGTTGGCTGTACTGTAATGCCGGCTGCTGGTTTCGGGGCAGAAGTCTTAGGTTTCCCTTTCGCTTCTGTTTTCTTCGAGACAGCGGCAGATAATTCCAGTGGAGCAGGAGTGATTTCTTTCTTCATCATCTCCTGGAGAGTACCGCGCATGGTCCTCTCTCTTGCGGGTCTGGTTAGCTCCTGTAACCGTTTACTAGGAGGTCTGGGAGTATGCGATACAACTCCGAGAGTTTTCAAATCGTTACCCAACAGTACGCGTCCTGGTACCTCACTCTTTATGCTGACAGGTATCTTCACAGTCATGTCATTACACTGGATGAGAACTGGTAATTTGGGAAGCATCTGCACAGGCCCTCCAGCTAACTTGGTGAGGTGTTTGGGTGCCTTAGCAACATCCTCAGCCTGAAAAAACGATGTATCCACCACAGTTATGCTGGCCCCGGTATCCCTAATGGCAGTCTCCTGACCATTCACCTGGACACTGTCCTTATAATACTCTTTAGTATTATCGGGGATAGAATTATAGACATCTAAATTCTGTTGTTCCCACAACCCCAGAGATACTAAAGAAACGCTGGCTGAGGCTCCAATGGGTTCGTCAGGTAGCAGTAGAAAGTTTCCACTTGCCATTTGGACTTCCTCCTCTGGAGCGAAGGCTAAGGAGACAAGCTGGACCCCTGAAGGTTTACCCTTACATCTGGGATCTCCTTTCACGTGGTCAGTCGAGCCACAAACAAAGCATTTACCGAATGCTTTTTGGAATGGTGGCTTGTTCTGGCCTCCTTCCGGTTTTACACCAGAAGAAACACTATTCTGCTGCGGTTTTCCTTGTGGCTTACCCTTCTGGTTTTGTTTGGGGCCCTCTTTGGAATTTGAGTTATTAGAATTCTCTTTTGAGTCTTTTTTAGGCTGTTTCCCCTCATCCTTTTTCTGAGTTGCCCCAGAATCCTTATGGGTACCCCTGTTGGCAACCCATAAGTCAGCAGCCTTAGCTAGCTTCCGGGAATCCAATTCCTTCGAATCAGCCAAGTGCTGTCTGAGCTCAGGAGAACAGGCATCATAAATAGACTCCAACATAAAAAGATTCTTCATACCCTCATAAGTGTTCACTTTTTAACCCTTAATCCATCCCTCTAAGTTTTTCAACCCTTCACTCACCCAGGTAGACCAAGGGGTACCATCATGCTTTTTGAGGGTTCTAAACCTCTTAAGATACTGGGAAGGGGTCTTCCCAAATCTAGCTATCAAAGCGAGTTTCACACTTTCGTAATCAGGCTTATCCGCCTCCCCCAATTACCACATCAGTCGCAACAGGAGGGAGCCTAGAGAACAACCAGGGAAGTAAATCGTTCCCGGTGATGTCCTGGATCCCATGATTGTATTCAAACAGTTTTAACCAATCCAACACATCCAATCTCGGTTCATACATACCCACTAATTCCTTCGGCATCCGGGGTCTTTTGGGACTGGAGCTCCTAGAGGAACCAGAGGAGAGAGAAGCATTTTCCATAGACAACTTTTTCATGATTAAGTTCTATTTCCCTGAGTCTTAACTCAGCTTGCTTCTGCTCAGCCTGGGCATTCATCCGTCTGAACTCGAGCTCTTGGTTTTGTTCAGATTGAGCCAAGAACCGTTTGTATTCTAATTCGAGCTTCATTTTTTCGAGTTCAAAATAAGCGGGGTTACATGTGGGATCTGGTATGGGCCCCGTAGGTACAGCTGGTAAGGCAGGTAGAGGAGCAGGGGAGACAGTTTCGTTAGCCTCTCCTTCCTCTTCAGCCTCTTCATCACTATCATCAGAATTACGATTTAGATCAACACCGTCACTGTTATCTACATTTGCTGGAGAAATTGGTTCCTCTGAACCAGTACCCAGACTTTGGTTCGCCAGCAATCTCTCTATTAGTTCTAACTTCTTGCCCCTTACAGGAAGATTCTCATGTCTACAGAGAGCTCGTAAACTCTCAGTATTTTCACCTGACAAGGATTCTTGACTGTAAGCTTCCATCGTAGACATGTTTTTGAAAGTTGATTTTTAGTGCTAAGCTTTGTGGTTAGTTATCCTAAAGTGTGGAAAAGCACTCTAAACTGTATACTCGATACAAATCCCACCGCTGTACACCAGTGTTAGGTGGAAACCTGTGCAGTTCCCTCTCGGACCACTGCAAAAGATTTAGGACTACAGGTGTTTGGCAGTAAACCCACTTGGTAGCAGTCTGTACCACACCGATTCACTTGGTAGCTGTGGCTGAGCAGTCAGACTTCCCTCAAGAAGAGTTAAGCAGTATGTGGAGTATACAATATAGGGCAATTCTTCACAGTAAGACAAGCAAACACGCAACAAGGCTTCAGTGTAAAGATATAAAGGTATTTATTTATAACGGAACATCTATAGAAAACACTCTGGCACTATCACGGCAAACAATTCAATTACAATTACTCTACGAAGAAAACAGTTCAATCCCCCTAACTATAGTTGGACAAGTCTAGGTTCTACCAGCATCACTTATTTGCAGACAGAGGTGCATGCTTCAACGTAGATGGCACTCTAGTATTCGTTAGGACGGGAGAGAAAAATAAGTAGGTTACAATATCAACACAGTTCAATACTTCACGGGAAAATGCAAGGCAAGAAAACAAGAACCACAATAGATCATAAAGTTCAGAGGCCAGGCCCCCTCAGAGAGAGGCAAGGCGATATGTCCCAAAAAGTCTCTTTGTGGAAATGCGTTCGAGTCTGTGTAGCAAATTGTTATTGGAAGATTGGACCAGTTCAGAACAATACGCTAGAGAAAGCTTGGAGGCGACGCTATGGAGAGGCGAGGATTAAGACACCTCACTCTATCCGGCAACAAGGGAAGCCAGGCGGACACAGTACCTTGATTGTGGAGAGACAGCTCCGGCGGGGGCAGTTGTTCCTGGAGGTGGATGCACGTCGGGTCTTTGCCAAGAGTAGAGATGATCTCGTCGTCGAAGAAAAGTGAAGTCCGGTGCACCACCAGGGAAGAGACCAGCCGCGGAGTGCTCCGTCACAAGGCACCACCTTTTGGTCGCGGTACAGGGGTAGTGGCTATCCGGTTGCCGAGGTGCTCTGCACGGGCAATTCGACCACTGCGTCCTGAGGCGAAGAAAAAGCAAAAGGGACTGGTTGTTCCCACCAGTCAGGGGAAGAGACTCTCCGGCAGGGAGATCTCCTCTGTCGTCGGGAAGTGGTGAGTCGGTTCAGCAGGGCTCCACCGGAGGTGTCGTTGTTGCAAGTCGGCTCAGCTTTACCCTCCTCGGATTCTTAGGTCCTGTGGCGACTTCTGAAGATCCAGTCCCAAAAGCCCTGCTTTTATGCAGAAAACCCCCATTCATTCAGCCTAGCTGTCAATCAACACACGCTAAGTGGTGAGTGGGGAGGCTCACCACTTGGGCCAATCACACCAGAGTGCGACCGGAGTTGGCAAGAAAACTCGGTCCAGGGTGCCTAAACCCCCTCCCACATCCCTGTGGTAACCCAGACAGAATGGCACCACTTTGGAGGGTCTCTGTACAGAAGCCCGCCAAAAGTGGAACAAAGGGCTCGATCTTTGGTTTAGGAGTCACAGAGACGAACACAGAAGCCATTTTAAAAACCGAGTTCTGGCAGAAAATATCATCCGATAGACTTATTTAAGATAAGTAGACCGGTGGTATGTTAGAGACTAACGAGAAAAAGTATCAATCTCCAACAATGGGAAGAATCCCATAGGGTTGTATTCAGGGTCGAACATAACAAGTAGTTTCCACTGCCACCAGCCAAAACTCAACGAGGGGGGACGGGACAGTGACCCCTCGAATAACAGACCCAGGAGTAATCGAATTACCCCTAATAGTACGTCCACAATAGAATGGTTTGTACTAGTTCTGTTAGTAAATTTAGGTCTAGTAAAGCCAATGGTGACTTTACATGCCCGGGGAGACAGTAGTCAGTCCACGGGTATGAAGTCTATGACGGAAGTCCGCCAGGACGCCCCAGTGTTACGGCACGTAGGGTGCGGGGTAACACACATAGAAAAACATATGAGACCCTATGGAGTAAAAGACCACATAGCCCATAGAAAGAAATTGACATTAAAAGGAATTACACACATTCATGTCCAAGAGTGGGAGAAAAAGAGTCTCACTCTTGGCAGGATGGAAAAAAACAAACTCCAGAAATCCAACAAAGCTGGTGGGGGACTCACTAGGTTAGGGAATTCAGCCTAAACAGAGAATTCTCCCTAACAGTTCCATACTGACAGGTGTTGTGATTGAGTCTCTAACATCAGGTGGACAACTAAGCCCTCCTCTACTGCAAGGCAACTTCATTGTCACAAAATATACGATTCAATGATTACAAACTATAGGGCTTTCTGATACATGGCCCTCTACAATTGGTTGGCACACTTGCTCACTTTTGGAATATTCCACTTGTTAGCAGCATGCAAACAGGCTACACCAGATGCAGGTGGGGTCAGCCTGGTCATGCTTCTCCACCCAATTAGCCCAACATCTATCATTACTCTTGCGGTCTGCCATTCAATTAAGGCTTTGAACTTGGCCTTGCAGAAGCTCTCTGTGCCTGAGAATAAAAGGGAGTGTGGCGTGGTCTTATTTTCTTGTTTCGGTGTAGCTCGACCGAAAGTCTTTTTTCATCTGACCATGTGACTGGAGACCACGTTTACGAGCTCTTTGTTGCATATAATTTTATTAAATGATGAACTCTTGACTCCTTCAGTGTTTTTCCATCCCACCTCAAACAGAAGCTTGTTTCTTTCTCACGTTTATGTAGCTACTTGACAGACAACCAGGCTCACAGTGGCCTTGACTCTTGGTGCTGGGCCAGCCAGCCTTTTTTAATTACCCTTCGCCATTAGCTATTTTCCAACTGCGTCACACTCAAGCCCTTTCTATTCACGGGGTTCAAGTTTTGCTAAAGTGTGTCATGGAAAATCCAGATTAAATACATTCCTATGTACATACATTGGCTCATCGCCGCAATCTATTCACTATGTAGCCAGCCTCAGGATCACTTTGTCTACTTGTGTTACAGCATCTGTACAAGTGTAAAAATTATGTTGCATTTTCTTCAGTGATTCTTTGAGCAAGCATCTTCATTTTGATCCCAAAATGTTGCTCATCTTCGACACCTCCTCTTCAGATCTTATAGAATGTCTATATTCTTTTGTCTTGTGTATCTTTTCAGCGTGCATCAGTTCTGCTTCGCATGACGTAACCAATCCTCTTTCTCATCCATTTTCACACTTCTTCCAGGACTCTTTCCAGAAGACCATCAGTTCTTTGGGAATGCATGTAGGGTTTTCTCAATGGATACCTGTTTCAATAATTCTTTGCGGTACAGGCATCCTCACTGGTACGGCATTCGTCGCAATTTCTGGTTCCCAACATATAGGCAACATGATGCAGAGCTTCTGGTAGCGGTATTTTGCTCCTACTCTACACACTGTGCTTCTAAAGCCTAACAAACCCTCTCATGATGTAGCCGCATATAGTCCATTACCCTTAATAAACATGGACGTGAAGGTGTTCATGAAGGTTCTGACTACCCGACTCTTGCCAGATATGCTGATGCTAATTCACCCAGATCCATGTAGTTTTATCGCAGACCGACCCACGGCCTTGAACCTGAGGTGACTCTTCTGTATAATGGCACGAATCAGTCCACAAGCTCGAGCAGTCACGGCATCATTAGATGCCGAAAAGGCCTTTGACTCAGTGTCCTCGAAATATCTATTTGGAGTTCTACAGTGTTTTCGATTTGGCCATTATTTTCTTAGTTGTGTCCAGCTCCTGTATTCACAGCCCATGGCGAGAGACCATACCAAAAATACATATCTCAGAGTTAGCGACTGGAAAGGGGGACTTGTCAGGTTTGTCCACTGTCTCCTCTCCTCTTCGCACTCATGATAGAGCCCCTGGCAGCACTCATCCAGGAAAAACATGGTGATGATGTTATTTGCATATCAGGTCCACCTCAAATAACCTTCCTGTATGCCGGGACCCAGACATAAATTTGAGCCCCATAATGGACAGTGTATACAGGTTTGCTAGATATTCAGGGTACAAGGTCAACAGCACTAAGTCTGAGTTATTCCCTTTTACGGACGTGGCTGCTCCTCCTACTGACTTGATAGGATTTAGATGGGTTCTGTCTTGGATTAAATGTTTTGGCATTATAATTTTAACACAGCACCAATTGCTATATGCCGATAATTATGTAGGATACTAGCACCAGCTTTCCATGGAATTAAAACTATGGGCTTGGCTTCCAATTTACTTGTATGGGCGACTTTCCTTATTAAAAAATTATAGTTCCCAAACTACTGTATTACTTTTGCAGCATTCCCATCTGGCCAGGTAGAGCTTGCTTTACAACATTGAGGTCCCTTGTACTGGGGTTCCTTTAGGGGACCCGGGTCGCCAGGATCAGTTGGAAAAAGCTGGTCAAACCTTATGAACAGGGGGTGATGGCCGCACCAGATTTTGAATTATACTACCAGATGGCACAGGCAAAACATGCAGGGCATCGGTACTCTGACCAAGTGAAACCATTGCATGTCCCGTTGGAGAGATATGGGGCAGCACCTACCAATCTCAAATCAGTAACATTTAGCGATAAATACATTGACTCCTGCATGTATGACCCACTGCATACCACAGTGATTGCATCGGCCAGAATATTTCGCAGGTTGGGACTGCTTGATCTATATAACAAGGGGTCCCATCATGGAACTTTCCAGGCATACTCCCTTCATTTGAAAAAGAGCTGCAGGAATCCTGGGATGAAGGGATGTGGTTGCTTCTTGGTGACCTATTCCCCAAGGGAGATTTGGATCATTAGTCATATTTTCTAATTAACTTTGCGACAATCCTATAAAATGGTTGCAGTATTACTGTGTAGGAGCAGCTGCCAGTCGTTTATAGCATCATTCCCTAAGGAACCCGAGACCCATCCATGTGTAGACACAGTTGTGTCCGGAGGTATACCAGACGTATGGTCTCCAAGCTTTATAACCTAATTCAATCCAGTCAACCTTCCAAAAATGGCATACGTCTCAAGTGGGAGAGAGATCTGGGGATAAAATGTACACATGTGCAATGGAGAAGTTGCTGCTGCTTGATGAAAGAGGTGTCAATGTGTGCCAGATATCTCTTAATACAATTTAGATTGTAAAATCAACTGCAGCATTATACTCCCGCTAAGCTTACTAAATGTACTGAGGGGATCGGTGATGCATGTGTGAAGTGTGGTAAATCTCCAGCAACCTCAATACATATGTACTGTAACTGCTCTCAATCGCCCAGTTCTGGCAACAGGTGGCTGTGTTATTATCTGAAATAAAGGATGTCCCACTGATGATGGCTCCCACTAAGTATCTCCTTGAAGACATTGGGAAGGTGTTGTTATACATTAGGAGACTATTTAATGTAGCATGTGTCGTAGCCAAAAAGTGTATCCTGCATTATAAAAACTCTAAAACAGCTCCAACTTGTACAGAATGGCTTAGAGACTTGGCTTATACCAATGAGCATTAGGAAACCTACATAGCCATGGCAACCCTGATGCGTAGACACAAAGACGTGTGGAATCAACTGTGGTTGTTTCTATCGCAAACTGCACAGACAGAGGGGAATGCTCTACAGATTGTATAGTGGTGGACTTTTCATTTGTGTACTGTCCCAACCTCCACTATCAAACACAAACTGGTGCGAGTGGGTCCTTGACATGCCCCCAGGGAAATGTGGTTGAACGCTACTGGCTGATAATGTTGGAAGAGCCACCAAATATTTCCCCAAACTACTCTGTAAATTACAGTGGGCACAAGACGCTTCAATATGGGAAGCACTTGAGGACCAACCAGTGGATATTTACGTGAGAGAAGAGCTCTTCACCACTGAGTATATATATTTATTCTGTTAATGAAACGTCCCTATTTCACACCTTTGTACATTTGGAAAGGGAATTAAAGACATTAGGATTTGGATCTGAGATAGTAAACAATGTGAATGTTCCCCAAACAAAATCAGTGATGGCTAAAGGGCTTAAAGGCGGATGATTTCAGTGACATTTACAAAACAGTGACACGGCTATTTTTTCAAAGTTATGGTGCAAGGGACGTTTCTTGTACAGTCAGCCTTGGTTTTACATCACAGTCAGCCCTCAACCTATCTCTTCAATCTATAGTGAGGTTACATAATAAGCCTGAAAGTTAGAAAAACATTACATTTTATTACAAAAATTTCACACTATGGCTGATTTGATTAGGGCTGCCTTAAAAGTAAATAGTGTAGCTCCCACGCCAGCTGATTTGGCATAATCATCTCAGATTGCATTTGGCCAGGTGGTTGGCCAATTTGACTTACGTGATGATGTTGTTCATGGATCCCTAGAGTCCTCTAAGGACCCCAGCTGTATGAATCAAGGAACTTCCCCTTCTGTGTCCAATCCTTTTTTGGTCATCATTGTGGACCCGTTCCCACCAGGGTTTCTTCAGGGAAACCTTTGGGTCAAAAAGCTAAACAATCGGGCAAGAAAAAAAAAGATAAAGGGGAAAAAGTAAAAAAAAAAAAGTAAGCCTTTACTTGGAAGTAAAAGGAGAAACTCTAGGAAATCTTCAAGATCTTTAAAAATGGCTGCAAACTCAGTCATTGTCATTCCAGGGGAATGTAGGGATTCCCAATGACGGTTAGCTTTTAACCAGGACCAAATCCCCTTTAAGGTGACGAATCAACGGAAGAAGAAATACTGAAAGAAAGATTGCAAGGACATGTGTTCTTATTTTGTTTTAACTCAGCCCATCAGTGCACTTGAAAAGACTTGACTCACATTGCCCAAAGATTCATGTGACATGAATCAGGAGAAGGAGACATTTGACAGTAATAATATCGAGGCTTCCATTACAAATACTTTTCATGTTGTGGCGCCATCTCGATGGAGCAGGTTCTCAACTGTCGGGGACATCATCTGGCTCGATTGGTGGGAGCAGACAGAATGATTAAGTGGTCCTAACCTCCAGGCAGGAGTCATTTTTGAAGAACGATAAAGCATGCATTTACCGTAACTCTGGTACTAAACATGACTAAGTGGTAACTGGGGATCTTAACACCTTGCTGCAAAACAGCAATGTTTTTCAAAGGTGGATCCAACAGTATACTCATGGTAATTGTACTGATCTGCTTCAATTTAAGATAAGCTCTTCCAGTGAGCTAAAGATGGCCTCCTTGCAACAAATACTTTTTTCTTCTTCTTGCTTGACTTTAAAATTTAAGTTGTCCAGTTTAAATTTGGTAGCTCTGTCGGCCCTTCATTTTTTGGTAGCAAATTTAGCATGTAACAAAATAAAAGGGACATTTTCTAATGAAAAGTAATTCAATTAATATATAATGTCCTGTTTAGAATTTCTTAGTTACGCTCAAATGGAATCCTCACTTGGCCCTTTGAATTTCTCTTATAACATTAACACATGGACTTCTGTAATCTAACACTAAAGATCTTAATTTAATCATTTTATTGAATCTCAATGTCCCTATCTCATTGACCAGGAGATTCAATTGAATAAGTGTGACATGGGGAACATCTTACGTGCTTTAGCAACCGGTAGCTATTTAGTTTGGGATAAATGTGTTTCTACAACTCTAGAATAGGCAGACTTTGAAAAATTGCCTTTCAAGGACACAAACACAACTTGTTGATACTATTTATGTATTTATTTAGACATTTATATAGCACCTTAGGGCCTTGGGGAAACAGGCACATATACAAAACAAAAAATACACCCACAAACAACAATAAAAGCACAAAACACAGTAGACCACAAATAACAAGAACAAAGAAACATAACAGAATGGCTAAAATACAGTAAAAGTATCATAACAGGGTCCATAAAACACCAATCATAAACTGGTACTAAGAACACATGGGGCATAGAATTTCAAAAATTAAATTAAAATACGTTTGCACATTGCTTCAGACAAATGTTCCTAAACTCTGCTAAGTACCCAACCCATCATTGTCATGGTGCAACAAACAGATTCAAAGCTCTGCCACATACCTAAAACAGTTATAAACCCCTAAATTATCAAACACAATGTTCATATTTGAAGAAATGCTCATCAGATCTTTGCATATACTTAAAAAATAAGGAAGGTTGCTTCTCCCACAACCCACTACTATGCAGTCTATTTTAGGGGAGCCCATCCATCAATGCGTACCCTTCGAAGGTCTCTCTTATCATTCAGTCTTATAGTATCATGCCGCACTTTCTGATGTAGCCAAGCTAACACTTTATTTCTCAAGGCCTCACTTGGCTCAATTCTTGTAGTTTTTGTCCACATTAGTGATCATTATGCTTCTTTTATCCCAGACAAAATCTCTTTAAGATCTACCAGCAACTATCACGGATCAAAATTGGGATTTGTTGACTAAGAGCAAAAAGCAGCTTCTGCACATCCGGCATAATGAGTTAGGCAGGAGCTGCCTCTGGGGAACCAGGAGCTAGTACAGAGTGCACAGCAAATCGAACTTTGCACAAGATGCAAACCCAACTTTTTGCCCATTTTATGTTATCCAACATGCTCTGAATGTCCTTAGGCATGTTCTTTATCATCATTTGTATAAATTCCCAAACATACATAGTTAAAATCATATAGCTAGATTAGTAGGGCACAACTTTTTCACAGAGTCAAAAGCAGCTCCTTGTAGCTGCTGTTGCAAGCTAACCAGGCCCCACAATAACCAGGATTTAAATAGCTCCAAGCTCCTGGCAAATTCGAACCCTGAATAATAGGCATCTGCGTTTTAGTCAAGCGAATACCCCTTGTAGTAGAGGATCCAGATGTTATGTGTGTCATATTTGCAAATCTAACCAGAGAATGATGATACAATATATAACCCCCAAACGATCGTGCTACAACTGTCAGTGGAGCTGGCATGAACAATGAGGCAATCGAGTTACCCAGCCTTCCGACACTGTGTTCCCTAACTGTCCTGATACTGATATCTTTTTCCAGGAACGTTTGACTGTATTTATCCTCTTTCACAGCTGAACTTCGATCACTCTTTGTTCCAGAGATTCAAACCACTGGTGGAACTCATTTAAATGACAAAACTGATTAAGGTTAGATAAGATACAATCTTTGGTGAGTTGCCAGTTTGCTGGGTGAACAGTTTCACAGCCCGTCATAAACTTTGTTGGCAGGGCCCTCTGCGAGAACTTTGGGGGTGAGTTCCACCTAATCGATGCTAATGGCCGAGGCTATCTACCATTCGTGATTCCTTCAGTCGTTGCCCTCTCCTGGTATTGGTATTGAACCTCTTGCGAATGCCCACCCCGCCTACCCCCCAGCTCTATAACAGAAGTCCTGGACTGAGTAATCGCCTCAGCTTCAATTTCACTTGTGAAAGCACCAAAATGGATATGTGTCATAGGTGTCATATTCGTGTTCCGGGATCTTGTAATAGGCATGCTAGAACAATTTTGGGGGTTAGATATTAAACCACACTATACCAACTCACCACCTAAAGAATTTCACATGTTCAACAAATAACAGCAGGAATTACCACACGCCTTTAGGCCTTCAAGCAAGCCTCCAAATGTTCCCAACACTCCCTCCTGTTGGCTGCGCCTAGCAAAATTACACTAGCCACAAGAGGGCAGGAGAGGCAGTCAGGGACCAAACAAGCAGACATCCAACACAAAAAAGGATCACAAATCAAAGTACTATGCTGCTGTATACTGAGGGCATTCCAAGTGCAACATGCCACCTGCCTCACCATCAGTGAACCCAAATGTCGGGAAACTCAGCATTCGGTATCACTGCTTCATTGCAGTAATTGGCAGCAAGGGAATAAGGGCAGAGCCCGTTTAAGGAGAGGAGAACACAAGACTATGGGGAGGGAGCGGGAAGCGGGAGGAAAGGGAGGGGCAAAAAGGAGGAAGAGGTCAGTTATAGAGTGGAGTGAATAAGGAGAAGGTGGAACTGAAGTATGGTCCCTGCGTGATATGTGAAAATCGTGGCACTGCCCAAAGGGGTACCACCAACTGGCGATGAAGGGAAACGAGCACCAGCAGTATCATGACAGAGGAGCCCAGCAGCAGGAAAGCAGGAGAAGCCCAGCAGAAGACTGGTAGCTCCAGTCCACGGTGAGACGCTGCATAGGTGGTGTGGCGTGGCAGAGAGCTGAGGAGGAGGGCGAAAAGCAGCTGAGGGGCCCAGATCAGCAGCGAAGGGGAACATACCAGCTGGAGGAGGACCTGTGTAGACAGACCAGCCGACGAGAAGTACCTTCGGGTGCAGTGCCCAGCAGCTGTACGGAGGAGGTGAACCCAGAAGCATGAAGGTACCCAGCAGAAAGGAGGGTGCGGCGGATCCGACCCTGCAGAAGGACATGTGACAGGCAGAAGATGGCCAGCAGGAAGGAGGTGAGGCAGTCCCGACCTAGCAGAAGAACATGTAGGGGAGTCAAGCAGAACAACAGACGAGGTGCCCTGCAGAGTGCAGAAACGAAGGGCGAGTGGGGCCAGCAGCACGGAGGACGAGGAAAGGTGAGGTGGAGAGAGGGAACTGAGCGGAGCAGGAGGCAGCAGAAGAGCCGCCACGAACAGACTGCAGGAACAGCAGCCCAGCAGAGGAGGAGCAGCGTAGAAGCCAGGCAAGCCCCGGTAAGGAGTCCATGGCACCTACCCCACCACCGAGGGAAGCAGGCCCGCGGGGGCCATTATAAAATCCCACCCAGACACTGGCCACACCTGCACACAAGTAGCGGGCGGGGGGGCACCAGAGACAGTTGCATCCACAACACGGGGCACAGAAAAAAAAAGAACAATAAGGGCGCCAACAGCACAACACGCGCCACAAGAGGGCATAAAACAAAGGTGCTAACGGTCTATCACTCAACGCAGCAATGGCATGGCCCACATACAGGTCACCCATATGGAGAAAACTAAATAATAATAATAATAGGAAAACCATTAAAAAAAAAGGGAAGCCCACATGAGGCACAGCCAGCCAAAATGTAGCACTGCAAAGCCTGACTCGAAGACAGGTACCAGAGTCCTGTCAACCCAGTGTGGTTGTGGGACGCATCCCAAAACAGCAACCGATGGCCACAACCCTACACACCACATCTAATAACTATCTTTATTTTCTCCTTTACACCTTTTGGTTTCCCCTCAAGCTCGGAATCTTGGATTTATTTTTGATTCCTCTCTTTCTCTACTACCCCAAATTGCTTCTATTGCTATTTTTTGTTGTTTTTCATTTATTTAACATCAAGAAAATTAGGCCTCTTCTAAACTTTTCCTGCACTAAAACTGTTCTTCAAACATACGTCTTATCATATCTTAACTAGTGCTGTTCCTTCTACGTCAGCCTACCTAACTATAATCTTCTTCTTCTGCGTTCCATTCTCCATTCCTTGGTTTGTGTTCTGTTTTGTAACTCTTGGTCAGCAAGCCTTTCTCCTTACCTGGATTGCCTTCGATGGCTTCCAATCAAACAGTCCCTTGAGTTTCAGTTTTTGTGCTTAGTTTTTAAATGTATCCATGCTTTGGCTACCGCATACTTACGTTCTCTGGTTTCTTTGTATTTTCCTTCTAGAGACTTACGTTCTGCTTCCCAGTTTCACCATTCTGTTCCCTGACAACCTTGTGCTTCTTCCTGGTTCCATTCTTTCCAACTGCTCGCTCCACATCTATGTAATTCTTTGTCTCTCCCAATCTGCTCCAGATCTCCTTTTCCCAAATCAAAAAAGTCTGAAACTCCAATCTCCTATATTCTGCCTCCTGAACCTTTCCAGGAAGCCTCATTGTTTCATTGGCTTCTGATTCATGCTCTATGGCCTTGTTTTCTTTTGTACAGTTGTGTTCATCCCTTGTCAAGCGCTTTGAATAAAAGCGCTATGTAAGCGTTTGTAAGTAAAATAAATAGATACAATAAACTCAGCAGGTTTTGTGACTGTTAGTGAGATTTTTAATATTTATACTTTCCTGTAAATCATATGGCTGTTTTCCTATTCCTTTTGCAATATGTGCTGAAAAATGTGGTGTTTCGGCCTGGGGATGGGTACAGCTCCCTCGCTTCGCTCGGTGTGAGGACCTCTGGCCCCATTGCAAAAATCAAAAGCTTGCACCCATGAATGTAGGTACAGTAAGTGCACATAGCTTAAAGTGAAATATACACATTTAGTTCAATTGACCTTTCCGCTCACAAGAAAGTGCACAAGGCAAAAGAGTGTTGGACTTTCCAAAAAATGTATCAACACTGGAAAGAGAACCTGAGAGAGGAGATTTTCCAATAACTATGCTGGCAAAGTATAAATGGTGCCCACCTTTTAAGTCCAACCATCTATAGTGAAGCAATCCCTGGAAAACAGAATCCTAATAGGAGACATGTGCTGTGATGACACTTTTATGTGGACATGTGGGTAAGTGTCTGCCTTGAGAACATGATAACCTGGGTGATATCCTAGTAGCCAAACACCCAACAAGGGGGTTACGTCCGCCCTCTGAAAAAAGTGGATGGATGCTGTCCACCAGCATGTATCCTATACTTGGGCCCTGAAAAGCAGCAAATGGACACAACCACAGAAAATCACCTCTCCAGTATTCAGGATTGCAACCTCTCTTGCCACATCCTGGGCAAATATTATTGACTCATTTGCCCTCTCATCCTGTCCCGTCTCACTGGCACGTTCGGCTTTCAACAATACTCTGCTTTATAAAGATGACTTGAAAAGTACACAAACCATAGTAAATTGCTCACACAAATAAATATGTTAAGCAAAAAGTGTACAATTGTGGCACTATTCTCCCCATTTTTACTACAACTGTGACTACAACTGTGACTACAACTACCAGAATGTAATTCAGGACAAGGCAAAAAGTGCCCTCTCAGTTTTTTAAATGTTCTTTCAAGGCTTAAAGGCTCATGTTAAAAGGTAATGTATGAAAAGGTTACATATTTGTGTTTCACTGTTTGACAAATGCCAGCATATTCTACCAAAAATACATGCTTTTGGTGTATTAAATATGAAAATATGGAAATAATAATACAGCTTTTTTTTTAGATATATTTTAATTGGCCTGGAGGGGTGCAGATTTAGGCAGCTAACTGGTGCTTTGCGTGTGCTATTGGAACAAAAATGCTCCTCTCCATTTCTTAACACAGAAACTTCAAGAAGTTCTAATGTTTCCGTGTAAATAAATGCAAAGGGGCATTTTTATTATTTCACTGAGTCAGTATTAATAAGAACGCCTTGTCCAAAGCAATGGTCTCTTAAATGAGCTATGACTTATACATCACTCCTACTTTAAAAGCTTTGCTAGAATAAAGAAAGTGGTAAGCAGTCATTATGTGGCCTGTAGCATCTGATGGGTCGCTGGGGGGGTGTATTTGTCCCTAGAGAGTTGGGGGTGGGGGGTTGGGAGATCACACTGTTCCTCACTCCTTCAACCAGAAAAGCGAGCCTCATAAGCAGCACAGCCCTTCTTTACAACAATATCACTTGGTATAGTCGAGGCAGGCACTGGTGCCTGCGGGAGGCGGGCCCTAACAGAGGGTCCCTGGGCAACCCCATAGACTGCCCAAGCCTCCGGCCGGCCCATATGTGCAAGGGTCCATATAGGTACCTATTGAAGAATGAAAGTGTGCTAATGTTTTCACCTGCTTTGCTGCTCGTCCATTTTTTTTTTTACCATGAGCAACGAGTGTGGAATGTACTGATCCTGCCCATGCTGGATTGGATAGCAGGTTTTCTGTCTGGTGACGGGATTGGTCAGACTCGCCACCAGATCATGCCATTGAAAGTGCTCTTTTGTATCTTGTCTGTTGACAGGATCCCCTGTCGAACTGGCCTGCAACGTGTCACATATAAGCATGGACTTCGCTTTAAGTTGGCAAGTTAACAATACATGGGCCGAGTACTATTTGGACCGCAGTAGAGTCACCTTGGAAAACGCTGTGTAAGTAGACTATAAAAATGTTTGCATGAGACCTTAAAAGCTCAGAGAATGTTTTGTATGAATTCACTTCGAGAAGCAATGTAAAAGTCGTTTTTAAAGATACATAACCGAAATGTACTCTTAACTTGCAGCAGTAAAGTATGAACTTAAGCACCAAGCATTCACCCACTATATGTTGTATGGGTCAAAGTGAGTTAACATTTGTTTTGACTGGTTTGCTGAGCAGGAAGCTTAGAAAGAAAATAAAACAATGTTCACACTTATTGATTTTAAGCAAATGCCTAATATGTCAGCATATGTCTTGTGCTTGCAAGTAAAATAAAAAACGTCCGTTTTTATACCCTAATCTTAGTCCCTATTTTTCTATGCAGTAAGTCAATATTACCAGATGGCACTTACATCTCCACACTGATTCTCAATATCTCAGAGGTGAAGAGCGAAGATTATGGCCTCCAATTTGTCTGTGTTCTTGAAGCTCAATTGCGCACTGCAGCGTATATTACATTGCACCCTCCAGGTATGTGCTACCCCTCCCCGCTGCACCCTTATTTGTTTCTTGATCTGATGGTGTACCAACTGGGTTGAACTTCAATTATTTTATCCTATAAAATTGACAGTGTTACCTACTACTGCAAAAATCCAATGCACGGAATATTCATCGGATACGTAAAAAGAAATGGCACCCAAAGACTTCTTCCGCAGTCACCACCATTAGACCAACAGTCACAAATGACAATCAGATGGAACCTTATTACCTAACCAAACTACTACAGTCTGCGACGTATTGTACACTTATATATCGCATCACACTTAACTACAGCCTTAATGACTCCCAATACACAAGACATCACGTGTGTCCCTCTTAGCAAAACAAATACAATTGAAACACATGTCTGTCACAACTCTGCTGTGTATGGCTTCCACAGGAAGCTATTAACCTATAACATCATTTACAAATGCTGTGACGTGCGCCTATGACCAGAAAATTATATGGCAATGCAGTGACATCATGGCCGATGAATATGGCAATTTCTCTTCTTCACCTTAGAATCCTTAGACCTAGTGAAAGTGCAGCACACCCAGCCTCCTTCCATTACTGAATCGCTACAGCTCCGTGATACTGCATGAGCTAGGAGCATTTCCCAGTTGCTCCGTCTTGTCAAATGCTTATGATACAATTGGTATTGGGTCTATAACAGGCATGTGCTGTGGCTTTGTGAAACGGACAGGATCATAGCTCCTGCACTTTCAGAGGGATGGCCTGGAATGAAAGAGGTGTAGAAGTTTATGGAGGTAGGGGTGGGTCACAGAATGCTATGTACTATATTTATATGATATATATGATATATGATATGGCATTTGTAACGCGCCTATACACAGGTGCTTCAGATAGTTGTGTAGGTCACATTTGAGAGAAGTGAGGGCGGATGAAGGACAACAGGTATTTCACTGCTTTGGCTTATAGAACCTTCGATGGGCCCAAAGCTCCTTAAACTGAATGTGACCAAACACAGAGATCTTATTGGTCAGACCCAACCCAGCGGTTCAGCAGCTGGGGGTTTGTCACACTCAGGTAACAACAGTAAAATATTTGTGAATCTTTATAGACATCAACCTTTGCTTAGGGCCTAAAATTGCTGCTACTGTAAAGAAAAATCTTATATTGTTGAAACATACTTGTAGAGGAGGAGATAAGTACCCCCACCTCAACCACTTTGCCCATATTGCCTATATGTTGGTAGCCAGAGTGTGAGAAACGTGCGGTACCAGTGAAAATACTGATACCAAGAAGAATCCTGGAAGCAAGGTTCCATTTAGAAAACCATACCTGCATACGTGACAGTAAAATGGCCATTTAAATGAAATCCTGGAAAAAACAGGACAAATGAATGGTGAAGATGAATGGTGACGTCATACAGAGCCGAGCTGACGTACATAGAAGAGATGCAGAGGCTAGAGAATGCGGATAGTCTATAAGGCATCAAGAAAGAATCGAAGATATGTGGCACCTTGGGATCAAGATGAAGAAACGTATGCTACAAAATGGATGAGGATAGCAAGCTGTTTTACACGTGTACAGATATAAAGAAACACAAGCAGATGAAGTATTCTTGAGGCTAGCTTATAGTAATTAGATTGCGGCATGCGCCAACATGTACATATATATATTGGAGTCAGTAAAGAATGGATGTTTCCTCTACGTGCTATAGCAGAGCTGGGCTAAAGAAGGAAGGCCTCTTTTACAGCATGTCGCAGTTAGAAAAAAAGTAAATTAAAAGTAAATCTCAGAAAGGCGAGGCTGGATGAGCCAAGAAGCCAAGGCCATATCAGGCTGGAGTGAGCAGACATTGGATACAAATCATGTCAAAGAATGAAGCTCCTGTTCAGGAGGCATGAACAAAATAAGGAAGACGTCAGGGGTCTGGTAGAAAATAGTGTTTTAATATACTAGAAGCTCGAATTTGTGGTCTTCAGTCACGTGGAGGGATGAAGTTGGATGAGCATGATGGTCACACCTACGCATGAGGGCAGAGCGTGCCTTCACTCCCGTGATTCTCCAGAGTAAGAAAACACTCCCAAGGACAAGTTCAAAGCCCTAATTGACAGCAGACCACTGAGGTGATGATGGATGATTGTGCTAATTGGTGGGAAGCTATGGTCAAAGACTAGCTCACCAGCACCTGGAAGCTCAGCCTGCGAGCTGCTAGCATAGTTGGAAAAATACTGACGGAGGTTAGAAGTAAACCAATGATAGGGGACCGCATGATTAAGGGTCCTATAGTTGTGTAGCCAATGGGATGTCGTGTATTTAGTGATGTTCATAGTTACCTGTTTAAGGGGAGGGCTTAGTTGCCCCACCTGATGTTTAGAAACAAATTATTTTCTTCCACTGCCTTAGACGAGTATGGATCATATACTTAGATGTTCCTTAAAACCCAATCACACTTGCCACTAGGATTTTTTTAGTTTGCCACGTAGGATGACGTTAGTAATACGCAGGTTGATGTCACCGATGACGATTTCTTGTTATAAGCTGAGCTTCCAGGTGCTGGTGAGCTAGTCTTTGACCATAGCTTCCCACCAATTAGCACAATCACCCATCATCACCTCAGTGGTCTGCTGTCAATTAGGGCTTTGAACTTGTCCTTGGGAGTGTTTTCTTACTCTAGAGAATCACGGGAGTGAAGGCACGCTCTGCCCTCATGCGTAGTTGTGACCATCATGCTCATCCAACTTCATCCCTCCACGTGACTGAAGACCACAAATTCGAGCTGCTAGTATATTAAAACACTATTTTCTACTAGACCCCTGACGTCTTCCTTATTTTGTTCATGCCTCCTGAACAGGAGCTTCATTCTTTGACATGATTTGTATCCAATGTCACACTTGCCACTAGGATTTTTTTAGTTTGCCACGTAGGATGACGTTAGTAATACGCAGGTTGATGTCACCGATGACGATTTCTTGTTATAAAAGCAAGCTTTTTCAAAGTACATTGAAAGAGAACTTACGCTGAGACGTCTGTTGTACTCCCTGTTTTAGATAATTGATATTAAAACAGTTTTCCTTTTGCCAACTACCTGAGTCGTTTCAATTATTGATGTTTGAATAATTTCTGCATCCCCATCCATCTCAAGGGTATTACTACCTCATCTTAAAGGGCTGGAAGCTCCAGTTCACGTGGTAGCTGAGAGGATGGTTAGATATCCATGGAGATAATAAGCTTTGGGGTCCCGGAAATATTGTGCAACCTCTGCCATTTGGCTGAAAGGATGTGAAGCTCCCTGTAGTTAGCGGATTAGTGTAACGCAAAGTCTTGGAAGCCAGGTGAGACTGGTCCCTTGTTTTCAGACAGAAATCCCTCCAGGCATCTACAGGAAGCTGAACAGACGGAAAGTTGAAGAGGCTACTCAGGAGGTGTACGATCCCGAGAGTCAGAAGTTGAAAAAACAAATGGTGGGTAAAAACTGAGTGAGGTGGCAAAAGTGTGAATGGACAGTTGGTGAAGAGAGTGACAAGCGAAAAATGAGTAACGGAGGGAGGTTGGGATGAAGTAACGTGAGAAATGATGAGTGTTGAATATTGAGTAAAAGTGACTTGAGGCGCTGCCAAGCAATTAAGAGGTATCGTGAGGAGAGACCACAATTAAGAGTACGCCCTAGATACCTGCGTTTTAAAGAACAGAACAGAAGGAATTGTACCTACAGCCCTATTTGCGGGTGACGTAGGAGACAAACTAGTTTAAAGACAGTTTGAAGAGGTAGATTCACATCCCATCGGGATATTTTTGGAGGGTAGGACAGTCTTAGAGAGAAGACTGTGATATATGTGGCCGGTCGAGTATGTCCGTTGGTCTGTTCATTTTATGTGAATTGTATATGGTGAAAAAACAACAGAGGAATTGATAGACGTGAAAAATAGAACACGACAATTGTGAATTAATTATTTAGTTGTTGATATTGAACTAATGGTGTTCAACGAATACATAGATTAAGGTAAAAAACATGATATAGAGGGATTGGAGCCTGCAACGATTGGTGCACGCTCATATTGTGTCATTTTTCCTGAAGCATACTTTTGAATTTTGGAAAGTGTAAAGGTGAGTAGTGACAGTCAAGAGTGACGTGTTAAAATGGAGGATATTACTCTGCTTATACATCTCTGCAAGCAGCTACCCAAGCACGCACCCAAGCTTAGAAAGTACAGTTCAGAGTGGGTGAAGGGTACCGCAGACAAAATGTTCATGCCATGGCTGCAAGGGGGATCATTATCGAAGGCAGTTCTGCAGCATATGACAACATATTTGCATGCTGCATGCACAGGGAAAATGTTAGAAATGCGACTAGCAAGCTTAGAGCTCAGGATGACCTCCTCTAGATTGGATAGATAATGTATTGTCATGGTTCGCACTAAAAGCTGCATGGATCTGATGCCCCCCCCCCCAGTCACCGACTCCCATAAGGGCTTTTCAAGCCCCCAGAGCCTCTTGGACTCAGTCCTGGCACCGTTGGCACCAGGCTCATAATATGGGATAAATCATGTGGAACTACTTGCCCAGTCTAGTCAGGACTGAGCATTTCTGTTTCCTCAGGGTGTGGCTGAGGGACTATTTTATTCGAAGAACAGGGTGTGGTAAAGGGACTACTTTACCTGGGACTACTTGCAAGGCTATTTAAGCCACGGCCTGTATACAGAACACACTTTGCGTTATTCTGCACTCCTGCAGCGTAATGCTCACTGTGTCTGTTCTGTTCCTGAACTTCTACAGCCACGCCCATCCAGGACTTCCTCCATCGGTATCTGGACGGGGAAAAAGACAGAGAAAAAACAAGTCAGTGCAACGGCTAAGCCTTACCTGCAGCATCCTTCCATCGGCTGCTTCTTCAGCTTCTTCAGCTGCTCCCGGGCCTTCGCACCGGCTGAAGGGGACGGTCTTCGTTCTGGCTGTAAGAGTCTTCACGGATTCAGCATCCTTCCAGAGCATCTTCGGAGTGGTTCCTCCATTCTTCATTCCAGCGCCGCGCCGCCTCTGCAAAAGAAGGGTGAGAGGTTAGTCATGCACGGGAGGGAAAAACAGTACTTCAGATTACAGCGCTTCATTCTTGCGCTTCCACTCACCTGTAAGACATCTGCTCAGCGTTCTAAGTCCATTGGAACCCTTATGCAAAATCCATTCGAAGTCATGCCTGAAAGTAAAGACAAAGACAATGATTAAAAGGAGTTGGGGAAAAATAAAGACTCAAAGACTTTATACCAAGAAGTCATTGGCATAGAGACTTACCTGTTTGACCAAACTCCCCAAGACTCGGCAATCGCTCATCGGATCAGTGAAGTAACTCGATCCTGGAAAGACTGTGTTTCGCACCCCTGTTAGATTGCAGGACGGAGAGCCTACTTTAAAAAACTTCAAGGTGAGAGCAAACGGAGAAGGGTATCAGACATCATTCGTGCAGCCACGTGCTACGCCCCCTGGAGACCAGGTGAGCGTGACATGTATGCAAAGAGGGGGGTGAGGAGTCTTCTTCTCCACCCGCAATGCCTGAAGCAGACGGCAGTAGTAAGAAAGATGACAGGCTGTACCCATTGAGGGAGCTTAAGGCAGCAATAGGGTATAGTAACCCGGCATATGAGAGGCCTGCACAAAGCAGTGACGAGGGCCCAGAGAAAAACACTGAGAGAGATGTAATATCTTGGATACAGAGGGACAAGGAGAGACGCGATAAAGAGAAAAGTGACCGACCAAGTACATCTCTACATATAGGATGAGAAATAAAGAGATGGAAAGGAGAAAAAGATAAACTGATGAGTTAGCACTTATACAGAATGAATGGATGGGTGGTCCCATTTTCCTCAAACTTGATGGTAAGAGCATTGAGGACATAAGGCAAAGGGAAGATCAAGATGAACAGGACAAAAAGGGTAGAGAAAGAGAGGAAAGATTGAAACATGACAGGACAAAAAGAAAGGAGAGACAGAGACGGGAACAGTTGTATCAAGAGGAGCACCTGAAAAAGCAGGAAAGAGCAGAGGAGTAAAGAAAGTATGACAACAGACAGAAGGCAATCGAAGAGCAAGGAAGACTAGAAAGGAAAGGAAGTGACGAGGAGGACCAGAAATTAAGGGATAAAAGAATGCAAAGACGCAGAAATGAGGAAATACGAAGGGCAAATGAAAGAAGAGATATGAAGAGAAAAGAGGAAGACAGGGTAAGGGAGGAAGCAAGGAAAATAAGAGAATTTGACGATGAGTTAGAACATAAGAGAAAGCAGAGAACACGCGACATTGATCGTATGGAAAAGGAAGTAATGCATCACAATCCAGTAGTGTCATGGGAAGACATAGAAGAGTTCTTCCCAGCATATGAGCCAATAGCAGGTCCGTCCAGAGCAAATCTGGAGGATGAGTTCGACTCTAGAAGTATTGGGGACGCAATCGATAACGTCTATCATGATATGAAGACTAAGAAAGTATTGCAGAGGAAGGGTAAATATTATCGACTTGAAAGTATGCAGCTGTACAACAAAAGGGGAGCCTTGTGTAGTTTTGAGCCCAAAGAGCTGTCTTTAGATAGACTGACTCTGGATAGAGATGAAGAAGAGGTGAGAAGTCATACAAGTTGGGGACAGAATATGTGGGACGAAGATAGAGAAACCTTCCGTGGAGAAAAGAGAGGTAACACATGTGGCCCTGAAGAGTGTTTTTCAAAGGATAAGGAAGTGAGATGGTTGGATTTAGACCTCCCTATATCTCGGCCTTTAGAATCATTGACGCAGCTAAATCCATCTAAAGAGCGATCCCATGGTTAGAGGGGGGACCACCGTATGTAAGCAGGCTAAAGTCGCTGCCAGGTAGAAGGCAGAGCAGAACCATTGTCCCTGCTATGGATAGACACACGATGGGTGATGAATGCAAGTTTAGGATGTCACAGTTTCCTTTGTTAGAGAAGGGAGGGGCACGGCCACAATATATATCTTGGCCACAGATGGATAAAGATAATTTAAGGTGCAAACTCCCGAGTTTAACTTCTGGTGCTGGGAAATGGATACATGAGTTGGAGAAAATGACAGGAGGAAACACGTTAGCTATAGGGGACATTAAAGGTCTCCTGATTGCCATCTTTGGGGAGAGGGCTGATGACGTTTGGTCAAGAGCAGGGTATGCCAGTGTTATTACGATAAACACTGCTCATGACGGAGCACCGTTCAATAACTGTAGGGCGTCAGCCAGGAAAGCGCTTACAGTCCTGTATCTTGACATGTCAGATATGGGAGCTATAATGGCAAGAAAAATGCCGGAAGGGGACGATCCGCTTGTTTACATTCAGAATTTCCAAGAGCAATGGAGTTTGGAGACACGAGCAGCTTGCAGAAAATCGATACCTGTATTTTATCATATATTGTGCCAAGGGCACCAGACGCAGTAAAGAAGCAGCTCAGGAAATTGGTGGGCATAGAAGCAAAGCCAAGGTCAGAAATGCAGCTGACCATTGCGCATTACTGTAGGCTTTTGCAAGAGAAGAATCGAAAGAAAGACGTGCTAGGAAAAGTGAAGAGGCAAAGTTAATGCAGAAAAAACTATCAAAGTATGCCATTGAAGGGGCAATGTTGATTAGTGGAGATGGGTCGAGTTCACAGCAAGCAACGAACATGCCGCAGATGAATAACCAAAGGCAGTTCGATCAAGGTAATAATGGATTTGCACCACAGGGAAGAGGAGGTTTTCGTGGTAGAGGCTTCCAGAATAATCAGGGAGGCTTCCAGAACAATCAGGGTGGCTTTCAGAATAATGAAGATGGATTTCAAAATATGCAGCTCGATAATCAAGGCATGCAGGAGGGACACATTAGAAGATCACCTCCTATATGTTGGACATGTGCTATGACAGGGCACTTTTTTTGCATGTATAAGTCAAGGAGTCGTACAAAAAGGGCAATTCGCAAGAGGGGGGACTACAAACCCATCTGCGTATTCGCAGCAGAATGGAGATGGGTTTGCTCAGAATCAAACAGTGCAACAGACTCAAGTGCCAAGAGTGCAGCAAGACTTTCAAACATAGCAGTCAACGATGAATCCGCCACAAGGGCAGTCACAGCAGTCGCCTATGCAGATACAGCAGTCACCTATGCAGATACAGCAGAGCACAACTACGGGACAATTAATGACTACTAGAATAGGGGGTGTTACTGTTGATGGAGGGAATCCTTTCATAGTTAAAGGGATGAGAGTGTACCGACAATAGGACAGCTTACTGGGAGACTTGATGTGTTCAATACTATCTATAACGCCTAATCATCAAGAGGAACCAAGGGTTAACGCTAATAAAGGAGCTAAATCCTTTTCTTTTTTAGTAGACACTGGTGCAACACGCTCATGTAGAAGAGAGGGGACATTTTCAATGTCTGGAAATGCCATGAATACTCAAGGGTTCACAGGAGCTACAAGTAGAGTTCCTTTTACTTATGCATTGCCAGTCTCTATAGGAGAGTGTGACATGTCTGTGCCATTATTGTATTCAAGTCAGACACCTGTCAATATATTAGGCCGAGATTTAATGACCAAATTGAACATGACGATTTCGTTCACTGATGACGGCATAGTGTGCTCAATTTCAGGAGTGCATTATTTAAAAGTGAGTGAATTTATCATGGCATTTGCAGGACAAGGGGCCATATGAGTAGTACTGTTACAACCAGAAGTGTTTCACTATGGGGTGTGCATTCTGTTAACATGGCTGCCTGGCCTAGTAGGCTAAACAGTGAGAATACCCAATTAATTTTTATTCAGGCCAAAGATACCTATGGTTGAAGAGGAAGGAGGATAATTAGCCATGCTTGATGGAGTTGATTATGATGGCAGACGATGGAGCCCAGTGATTGCCATTGGGGAAGGTTATAGATTGACTGATGTCACTGATGAGGATTTTTTTAGTGATCATCCATGAGATGACAAAGTAATATTTGAGACAAATATTACGTATTGGGTGAGAGCAATTAAACGTGAAGTTCCTCTGAAAATGATGTTGGCACAGAAACGCCTTGTGTATTACGATGAAGATATGGTAAAACTGCAAGTTTCATTATGGACAAAAGGCCCCTATGAAATAGACCTATTGAGGAAGGCTAGAGAAGTGAAGATTAAATTAAAACCAGGAGCAATTCTACCTCGAGCACAGCAATATCCCATGTCTCGAGAGGCAGATGAAGGTATTTTTAAGACGATTTTTGCCATGATGGAACAGGGCATCCTAGTGATGTCAGAGTCACCATGTAATACTGCAATCTATCTGATCAAAAAAGGGAAAGGGCGGTTGTGGCGTTTAATCCAAGACCTTTGCCCAATTAACCAGATTGTGGAGGCCGAGTTCCCTCTAGTTCCTAATCCTGTGACGATCGTATGTAATATACATGTTAAAGCACAATATTTTACTGTGGTTGACTTGAAAAATGTGTTTTTCTCAATACCATTGCATAAGGATTCGCAAGATCTAACGTCATTTACGTTCAGATAAAGTCACCTGAAAAGCACTTGTTTACCACAGGGGTACTGTGAGTCCCCATCGATTTTCAATAGAGTTCTACAGATGGATTTAAGCAATACAGATTTAGAAAGTGTTGTGTTGCAGTACGTGGATGACATATTGGTCTGTAGGACCTCAGAGGAACAGTGCAGACGTGATTCAATCCAACTAATGAGTATCCTTGTGGACAAAGGATATAGAGTAGACAAGGAGAAATTGCAGTACTGTCAAGAAGAAGTGCTGTATTTAGGCCAGTTAATTTTGCATGAAGGAAAGAAGGTTACTCCTGAGAGGTCTGAGGCTATTTTGAAAACAGTAAAGCCAGTCACGATAAAGCACATGCAGAGATTTTTGGAACTGTGTAGGTATGTAAGAGCATGGGTCTTTGACTACAGTTCATACATAAGGCCCTTGTTTCAAGCTCTGAAGAAGGCACAGATGAATCAGGAAAACATTGTTTGGAATGAGGCCATGGAAGAAGGATTTGATGAATTGAAAAAAGCAATTTGCACAGCCACAGTTTTAGGGATTCCCAATTATGCTGAGGAATTCTTCTTATTTTCACACACAAATGGCACTGTTATGACAGCTGTACTCACGCAGAGAACCACATTGGGGTACAAGCCCCTTGCATATTACAGTGGGATTCTGGAACCAGTAATGATGAGGGGTCACCTTCCTTGTGAACAATCTTTGGCAGCCACCACGTTCGCCATTGAGAAGGCTGCCAGCAAAGTAATGGGGTGTTCCATGACGTTATTTGTTGAACATGCATTATTTGCCATTTTGGAAAATCCTAAAGGCCCATTAACATCACAAAGGGCTTCTGCCTACAAGGTAGTAATATCGAATCTGGCGATTAAAATAGTCTGATGCAGAATAGTGAATCCTGCCATGTTTGTAGCGGAACCACTGGCAGAGGGGGAGCATGCACATGATTGCGCAAACTATGAGCAGTTCTATGATGAACTCCCGAGGGTGAAGGAAAATGCTTTGGCAGCTGGGGAAATTCTCTTTATTGATTGTTCTTCGAGAATCAATCAAAATTATGGACAGAGATATACAGGTGCCGCTGTGGTAAAGCACATGGCCAATGGAGAGTTTGAGGTTATGATAAGTGCACGACTACCGTCTCACTTTTCGGCACAGGCTGCAGAACTAGTGGCGCTGATTATCATGCTCGAGAGACACGCAGACCAGGAAGTAACGGTGTACAGTGACTCTGCCTGTATGACGTCAACAGAACACGCAGGGCTAGCATGTTGGAAAAGGAGGGGCTACCTCTGAGCAGATGGCATTCCAGTACAACACGCAGCCTTATTGGACAGACTCATTAGAGCACTACAACTCCCAGTAGCCATGGCAGTCATAAAGTGTACAGCACACACTAAAAGAGCAGATTTTATCTCAGGTGGAGATCAAAGAGTAGATTAGGAGACGAAACGTGTTGCATGTACAGAAGCTGATATGTCATTTGATGCACCTGATGTGAGTGAAAATATGGTGGTAACAATGAGTGTGCCTAATTGTTATAATAATCTGTCCAGGACTCTGCTAGCAGAGATACAAAGGAAAGCGCCCCAAGACGAAAAAGACTTGTCGACGCGGAGAGATTGTTCTTTAAACTCCTTTGAAGCATTATGGCGACTAGACAGCACTGGTAAACTGGTGATGCCTGTAGCCTTAGTAAGGGTGGTGCTGGAACAGCTACACTACCCTGCGTATGTTACTAGAGAGAGCCTTGCTGCAACAATTGCGGAGGGTTGGTTTGTTCCAAATATAGTAGAACACGTTGCATTTTATGTAGTAAATTGTATCGTATGTCAAAGGTTTACTTCTGGGCACATATTGCGCACAATTAGAAGAGTTATTCCAAGACCGAGAGGTCCCTTTCAGCATTCGCATATCGACTATGTCGACATGCTGCAGGTATGTAATGGATACAGATATATGATCGTAGTGGTATGTCCTTTTTCAAGGTGAATTGAAGCTGGACCGTGTACACACCCAGACGCCACCTGTGCAGCCAAATCTTTAGTACAAGAAGTGTTTCCTAGATAGGGAATATGTGAAGTATTGAGATAAGTTAATGGCCCTCATTTTGTAAATGAAGTCTTTGAACAAATATGCTTGTTGCTTAGCATAATGCACAAGTTTTCATTGACTTATCACCCGCAAGTGGATGGTGTCTGTGAGAGACTCAATGGCTTGCTTAAGAAGAGAATAGCTAAATTGAAATTGACCCTGAAGAAAGGATGGTTGCATTGCCTACCATTGACATTGTTTGTGTTAAGAAATCAGCAAGGTTCAGACCACCATCTTACCCCCCACGAGATAGTGACAGGGAGGTGAATGATGACACCTCCATCTAGAACTAGAAGTGATGCCCAGACAACAGCAGAATTGTTAGGAAAGGAGCAATGTGATTACCTTACGTTTATGACTTCAAGTATCTCTGTCATTTCAGACAAGCTCAAACGAAAGGGGTGCTCGGCTGCCCAGAACACAGAAGGAGATGTTACAGCAAACAGAGTTAAAGACCTATGTCTTCCCAAACTTTTCCCTGGAGATGCAGCCCTAATCCACAATTTTACTAGAAGGTGGCACGAGCCTCGTTTTAACGACTCCTTCATAGCAGAGGATGTTACACTGTGCAAAGTGCAAGGCAGACGCACTTTGGTATTTCTTGGAGACGTGAAGATCTATACTGGAGAACCCCCATCAGAAGCAAGCATCGGGGAAGAACCACAGCACGTGCAGACTAGGTCTATGATGAGGAAGAAGGACGCAGAAGCTGCAGAGTAAAGACAAATAATATATTGGACTGTCACTTATTTTGGGACACTCTTTTCAGATACTAAAAAAGGAGTTAAGGGAAGCTATTTGTTCTTGAGCCACAGGAGTTTGTGGACATTGGACTGTGACATGCTTAAGTGTTGATCATAAAGAAGAGTATGCCAGATTTGGAATTCCTTTTCAATTACTGGAGAGGGAGCAGTTTCCTGATTCCTTTCATACTGAATCAGTTTCCGGAGGTGCCTACAGTGGTGCCCAATGACAACATTTCACGGATCGCTCTTGCTGTTTTCCTGTTCATATTGCGCGCGTATCCTGCACTTGTGGGGAGAACTACTAGCGTTCATCTGTTCTTGCAAGGTCCTAAGAATGGTCCAATTGTGAGAAGATTGCTTGCAGCTATCATTGAGCAGATCCTTCAGCTTCCTGAGTTCAGTAGGGGAAACACAAATGTCCCTGTCACTGGAAAGTGTGCAAAGACGGGCACGTTTGGTACTCTGCTATCTGATTGAGGAATGTCCACATCTTGTTGGGAGACAAACTGACGTCCGAACGTTCCTGAGAGATCCTAGAAATAATGTAGCGCTTAATGAAATATTGAGAGACATCATAATCCAAGTAAATGGGTATGCCAAGAGAACATTAAGAACTGAATGAGACTTTTGAGGAAGAAGGTCCAAAATTCTACTGATTGAGGAACTTTGTTCCATGCTGAAAAAGAGTCTTCATGTAATTTGGTCAAAGGCCAATCCGTGGTCTTCACTCTGAACTTTTGTTCATCATCGTATAAGCTAACTGAAGCTAATCGAGGAACTTTTTGAGCCGACTCAGCCGATTCCAGAAGTATTGCATGACGTTGCCCCATTAAAGATTGTTTTTCCTTCCTTTAAAAGTAAAATGGTCATCATCAATAGCAGCTTTGTGATGGCAGACCGGAAGAGACGTCCATGATGTGCAAAAAGCTATTGCTGCAAGTGGTCCTATCTTTGTATGATTTACATTTGCATTTTATTCATAGTGATACTGCTCTCATTTACAGTACGAACTCTTCACTATATAGATGCAAGTGGAGCAAAAATTCCTGTGTGTCCTCCTGTACAAGAGAAGGGTACTACAAGGCAGCCAAGATCCTATGTAATCATTCCCATTCCAGTAGATGATGTAAAATTGCCTGGGTCCATGACCAATGTCACTAGACATATTTATTTCGTTTAGAAAAAACTGTTGTAGAGATTGTTCTAGACCACCAGAAAAAGGCTTGACAGGAGAGACAAAGAAGAGATTGACTAGGAGTGAACCTACACAGGTAGCACATGTCAAAACACCTATTCCACTGACAACTTTGCCTATGATTGGTCCCCTAAGGAAGAGTTATGCTGGCATACTTCATGAGATGATTATAAAGGCTTATAAGAAAAGAACCAGACCTAAGAGAAGTGCTAGGGAGGATGATCATGAGCTGAATGATTACCTGAACAGTACAGCGCATTTAGGGAATAACATTTGGTATCAGCATGTGAAGGAAGTAGGAAGAAGTACTTCAAAGGAGGAATGCTTTCGATGTACACCCCTGCCTTATAGCATGGGGAAGTCTAAGAGCTTCATAGCTATTGAAATATACGTCCATACAGCACATTGTCTTTCGCACATAGCATTCTGTCATACAAGAGGCCAGTTCATGGGCCCGAAATGCCTACCTCATATGGGCAACTGAATGGACAGATCCAGATGAAGATGATTATGTCCAAGATACAAAGGCCCTCATTACAACCCTGGCTTTGGACCATGGTGCTAATAGCACAATGGTCCATGCCGGTAACTTACCGACTCCGCCATGGCGGAATGGGGAATTAGCGCCCCATTCCGAGGTTGGCGGGGCGGTAATTCCCCATGCCGCCATTGCCCTTCCCCATTGCCATTTTTGCCCCATAGGGCTCAATGGAAATGGGGAAGGTGCTGAGTACGGTGCCGCAAATTGCGGCACCGTACTTAGCACCAAGGTCCCTTTGCGGGCTGGATTTTAACGCCTGCAAAAAGCAGGCGTTAAAATCGCCAACCCGCAAAGGGACCTCGTAATCAGGCATAAAGGGGTTAACGGCGCCGCCACCGTTTGCAGCGCCGTTAACCCCTTAACGCCAGGGTTGTAATGAGGGCCTAAAACAAGAAATAGGGAGCATATGAAGAATCATGTAATCAGATACGAAAAGCCTGGCATGAAAGGAGCTAGAATCAGATGGGAAGTGAACAAAAAACTTGAGATTGCAGTAAAATCTGCAGACGACATTCAAATTTGGAAAAACAGAGGCCAGATGCAGATTTGGGGATCGGTGTTGTCATCAGATGGCTGGGAAGAAGGAGTGGATATCTGTAAAGCGTGGATGATAACGAATCGCCCTGAAGCAACAATTTGGAATGCACAAGTGGGATGCAAGCCATTATGGCCAAAACTTTCTAAACTACTGACCTGGGTTGAAGATAGAGGAGGACCCTTGCAGATGGTGCCTTTGGAGAGTGCAAAGTTGTGCTTCAGAAACAATGGCACAAGATCAATTGGAGAGAATCAGAAATGTGATCGTATATTTGAGGCATCAGACATGAACATTGGAACTTCAGCGATCATGGATCACTATTGGGAATGAGGATCTAGAGCATATATGAAGCTACCCACGGATTGGGGAGGAACATGCACACTGGTAAATATTCATGTTCCAGCATTGGTGATTCCTAAAAGTGATTTGATTCTTGACAGTTTCGCGAAAGCAGATTCTCACCTGAGAAAAAAGAGATCCATGGAGCTCTTAAATCGGATGAAGAGGGAGAACTATTTCTCTGCCAAGTCAATAGAAGCCTTTGATTCCATCCCGTAGGAGCACAGACTATTCAGCCAGACTTTGTCAGTATTCACGTTGATCTTTATGCCGAGAATCCAGGTTGGAACAAATATCAAGTGGCTGCAGATTACCAGATGGGAATTGCTTCAGACGATCAAAACAACCATAAAGGGATTCAATGCTATCAGAGAAGAGATGAGAGCTATATGCCTGATGACTCTTCAGAATAGATATGTTCTGGACATGATCACAGCTATGGATGGAGGGGTTTGTGCAGAAATTGGAGAATCATGTTGCACATTCATGCCTTCTCATGACGAAGAGAATGACACCTTGACTGAGGCCATAGAGATGCTAACAAAGCTACACATCCAGATGATAGACGAAGTAGGAGACATTGCTGATGACAGCTGGTTTGGATTGCTTTTTTCTTGGGTTTCACAATGGATGACAGACATGTTCAAGTTCCTTGGAGCCCTGATTGTGTTGGTGTTGCTTGGATTCTGTGTGATCAAGATAATAATCACACAATGCTAGAAGACAGCAAAGAAAGACATATGGATGAAGATAATGATCAATGTTGAATCATAATGGAAGGCCAGAGATTTGACAGATGAAGAAATCAGAGACTTTGTGAAGGCCAGTATCCATGTACCTGAGGGAACGAAATTCCTGTATCCAAAGAACCATAGGAAGTATGTGGGAAGATGGATCTATTGCAGTCCAAGTGGACAGTGCATGCTCATGACTTGCAACTAGGATGAGAATGCGAAATCAGATGGATGTTTGAAGGGGGTAATAAAGATATGGATCCTAAAAAAGCATTTCTTCAGACAATGATGTCTAGATGTGAAGACTGATGGGAGAGTGGTCAATGAATTGCCCAGAGAGGGGAGTGTAGCGGAGGAGCTAAGTACCCCCACCTCAACCACTTCCCCCATATTGCCTATATGTTGGGAGCCAGAGTGTGAGAAACATGCGGTACCAGTGAAAATACTGATAGCAAGAAGAATCCTGGAAGCAAGGTTCCCTTTGAGAAAACCATACCTGCATATGAGACAGTACTATTGCCATTTGAATGAAATCCCGGAAGAAACAGGACAAATGAATTGCGAAGACGAATGGTGACATCATACAGAGCCGAGCTGACGTATATCGAAGAGATGCAGAGGCTAGAGAATGCAGATAATCTATAAGGCATCAAGAAATAATCGAAGATAAGTTGCATCTTGGGATCAAAATGAAGAAACTTATGCTACAAAATGGATGAAGATAGCAAGCTGTTTTACACATGTACAGATGCAAAGAAACGCAAGCAGATGTAGTATTCTTGAGGCTAGATTATAGTCATTAGATTGTGGCATGCGCCAACATGTACATATGTATATTGGAGTCAGTAAAGAAAGGATATTTCCACTACGTGTTATAGCAGAGCTGGGCTAAAGAAGAAAGGACTCTTTTCCATCATGTCACCGTTAGAAAACATGTGAATTAAAAGTGAATCTCAGAAAGGCGAGACTGGATGAGCCAAGAAGCCATGGGCATATCAGCCTGGAGTGAGCAGACATTGGATACAATCGAAAGAACTAAGCTCCTGTTCAGGAGGCACAAACAAAATAAGGAAGATGTCAGAGGTCTAGTAGAAAATAGTGTTTTAATATACTACATCTCGAATTTGTGGTCTTCAGTCATGTGGAGGGATGAAGTTGGACGATCATGACGGTCACACCTATGCATGAGGGCAGAGTGTACCTTCACTCCCCTGAATTCTACAGAGTAAGAGAACACTCCCAAGGACAAGTTCAAAGCCGTAATTGACAGCAGACCACTGAGGTGATGATGGATGATTATGCTAATTGGTGGGAAGCTATGGTCAAAGACTAGCTCACCGGCACCTGGAAGCTCAGCCTGCGTGCTGCTAGCATAGGTGGAAAAGTGCTGAAGGAGTTTGGAAGCAAACCAATGATAGGGGGGCCGCATGATTAAGGGTCTTATAGTTGTGTAGCCAATGGGATGTTGTGTTTTTAGTGACGTTCATAGTGACCTGTTTAAGGGGAGGGCTTAGTTGCCCCACCTGATGTTTAGAAACAAATCATTTTCTTCCACTGCCTTAGATGAGTATGGATCGTATACTTAGATGTTCCTTAAGACCCAATAACACTTGCCACTAGGGTTTTGTAGTTTGCCACGTAGGCCTTAGTAATACGTAGGTTGACGTCACCTTTGACGATTTTTTGTTATAAAAGCAAGCTTTTTCAAAGTACATTGAGAGAGAATTTACGCTGAGACGTCTGTTGTACTCCCTGTTTTAGATCATTGATATTAAAACAGTTTTCCTTTTGCCAACTACCTGAGTCATTTCGATTATTGATGTTTGAATAATTTATGCATCCCCATCCATATCAAGGGTATTGCTACCTCATCTTAAAGGGCTGGAGGCTCCAGTTCATATTTTTCCATTCCTGAACTTTAATTGTAAAGTCCAGGCAAAATTGGCTATTATTATGTTCCACTTAGACTGCCCAATATCTTTGCACACTCCTTGTAAAGTAGAAATACTGCTTTTTGCCCTCATCATTTTTCTTGTTTTATTGCATATACTGACCGGAGTTGTACGAAATTACGGAACCTAAAGTTCTGACCTATACAAAAAGGTTGTAAATGCATGCCAGCAAAGGTTCGAACACCAAAAGTTCTAACCTTTGGTGGCATGCATTTTAGGATAGTAAAACATTTTTTAAAAAGACTGCGGGGGCAGTGGGGGTGTCCCCCGCAACACCCCACTCACCATAGTATACAGTATAGTGAATAGGGGCCGCGGGACACACCACTGCCACAGTACAGTGAGCGGGTGTTGCGCAGGACACCCCCGCAGCACACCCGAGAAAAAAAAGAAAAAGACGGGCTGTGGGGATGTACCCTGCAACACCCCGATCAATATACTACACAGTATAGTGAGCGGGAGTTTTGGGGGGAAACACCTGCAGCTGCCCAAAAAAAAAAAAGGAAAAGGACCCTGCAGCACCAGTTCCCGATCACTGAAGTGAAAGAGAACTGGCGCCGCAGGGACACAGCGCGTCTTCAAAGGTAAGTAGGGTGTGTGTGGGGGTATGTTGGGGGTTTGGTGGGGGTGTGTTCGGGTGTGGGTGGGGGTGTGGGTTTGTAGGGTTTTTAAATATACAAACCTTTTGTCGTGCATACATTTCTCATGCAAACTTTACCATTGCAGACTTTTCCGCGACAGAAAAATCATGCAGATCCTACTGACCATGTTCCATCACTCAGTTCCATTCAGATCTCACTGGGGACATGAAGTTTATCTACGTGGCCTTTTGGAGATCCTACTGAGCACCCAAAGGAATGACCTGCTGCTACGGTGCCAACTAGTAACCTAGTCCATTTGGTGGTCTGCCTGCTGGCAGCACACTTTAAAATTGTGCTACATGAGGTGTAGTCGTTTTGGATGACAGGAAGCCTTGTTCTTGCTTGTGGCTCACAAACATGAGTCTCCAGTTGTTTGGAAATCCAGTAGCCAGACAAAAAGCCTTTGTTGCCCGGGTGTGATTGGGTGCAGGCAGAGAAATACCATGCATTGGCATTCCCTGATGTGAGTTCCTGTCAGGAGATCAGAAAATTGCTTGAAGTGTGGTGCTTTAGGGTCAGGATGTCTGAGATTCTCATGGAATGCATTTGCTTTCTGTTTGCCCAGGAATATTCCAGAAAAGGCGGGTGTGTGGTGGTCAAGAGTGAGTGGGTGGCTTCTAAATGTTTGAATGGTGCTTGTTTACATGACTGGTTGTCCACTGCTAAGATGTAATCCTGATGCATCCAGAGGTATGACTGACCCAAGGACGATGACAAAGTTGTACACGAGCATCCACCATAGACTCCAACAAACCCACATGTGAAACTCTGCATTTCTGCTGACTAGTGGGAGCCTTTTATAGTGCTCCTTCCCCTTGATCGAGCAGGACAAGCTGGATCCTTTCTCCTGAAGGCATTTTCGGGCTCTCCCACCTTCCAGGACTTGCTGGTGATGCTTGACCTCAGAATACGACCACTGCATCCTTCTGCCACATTCTCGTGTGGTTGTTTCATCTTCTGGGCCTTTACTTCAAAGATTGAACGTTTTGGAAGGACCTTGCTAGCATTCATTCTTGCAGTGTGAAGCCCTCCAGCGGTGGGTGCTTCTGTACTTTGCTGTAACGGTGACCTGTGACCCCCTGACAGGGTCACTATTACTCTAATCCAGATCTGAAGTCAGTGATGGGATGTTCCTCTGTCTGTTCTTCATCAAGGGGTCCCTCTGATTCCAGCTGAGCTGTGGTGACCATTAATCCAAGTCCTGGTGCGTAATTTATTTACCAGGTCAATGCATCTGGGAACTGCAACCTCCCTGGCTGCTGCTTCTGAAGTTACCTCTACAAGCTTCTGACCTTTGCTGTCCTGAGCTATATCTCTTGATGGGATCTCCTTATTCTCCTGTGAGGTTTGATTCCATTGTTCCTAGCCATTGGTCTCCTGTGCTAACCCCTGTACACCCAGAATCAGTAAAACAGATGTCCCACCTTGCGACACAACACTCACCTCGACAATCTCAAATCCTAGGGCGTATTGAATGCAGCTTGGTGACTGCACTTTTTAATTTAAATGTACTTCTGTAACGCTATACTCTATGATATTGTGCGAACCTTCTCTTGTTGGGTGCAGCTCAAAAGTATTTACTGTACCTTTAAACTATCCTTAACTCTCTGAGGAGTTGCCTTGACTGCTTGACTAACTCTTGAGGAACCATCCTGTGAGAGAAGGTCTTGGCCTATCATGGTCACGCTTTGTTTGGCCATTTCACCTTAAGTTAACACTTCACATTTTTATTCTTTTGGGGTTTTTTTCCATTAGTTATTTTCATCCCTTTTTTATTGCAAAACAGGGTAAACAATTCTCTTCTTTTTACCTGTACTGACATCCCCCTGCCCTTTACTTCTCTTTTCTTTTTCATTAGTTTTTCCTTCATGTTTGCCCCTTTTTATGCCTTTTCCCCCTTGCTGTTTATTTACTAAAATAAATATTTGAATGCTCCTCCTCCCTTTTTTAAATGTCAGTGGTTTTATTTTTAAACCAATCGGTGCATTTTTGAATATTTAACTTTGCAATATGTTAGAATTTCTTTGAGATGTGTTTTTTAGAACATTCTTTCATTGAGTTGGGCAGTACATGTGTGGATGTCTTATATCACGCTTACTGTGTGGACATTTCCTTATTATGGAATATGCTACTCTTTACCTTTTCTCAACACTGCTTGCCTCTTAGAGAAAAGCAGGGACTGCTGTGCTGTGCTGTGCCTACCCTTAGGAGAGTCAGGCATGTAACGAGAAGCCTTGCAGTCTAGTTGTGGATTGAGTTTCCTGAATCCTACTCATGGGTCTGCACCCTTTGGCTCTCCAGATGTTTTGTGCTACAACTCCCATCAGCTCTAACAATCACACTAAATGGTGAAGCATCATGAGAGTCCTAGTCCTAAACCTTTGAAGAGAAACAGTTTCCAGACCCCTGATCTAAGAGAATCCTTGTAACACTTTTTACGCACCCTTCTGGGATTATATACATTGAAATAATCCCCCACTTCTCTAGGCTGCTCCTTGGTTCCCTTCTTCTGATCGTATACTTCTCTTCATAGTTTCCTTTCCCTAAAAGTTTCCCAATCAGCGCAAACAAAATCTCTATCCAGATAAGCTTCTCCTAATTATCAGACACATGGGGCAGATAAAAAATAAAATAGCACAAATGAAAAGAGCCCAGAGAATAGGTTTGTTTCATGTGTGCTATTTTTAGAAATGCACAGGTCACTTTAGTCTCAAAGGTGACCCGAGCATTTCAGGAGTGGCAGGACAGTAGCGCAAGGATGTGCTGACTAGCCCCTTTGCATACATTATTGTTGGGAGTGATGGGGGTGATGTATGACAGGCTCCCTGCAGCCATGTGGTTTCACCGAGACAGGCAGTTAAGAGGGGCTTCACAGAAAAATTATTTTAAAAAAGGATTTCCATCCCGTTTGTGGGGTCGGAATGCTAGTGTGACAGCCACGGTTTATCCCGCGTCTGTCACACTTCAAAAACAAAACATGGCAGGGTCAGAAATTACCCTATCATCATTTGCGCCTGTCCCTGCGCCTGTTTTAAAAGGTGTAGGGGGCTGCCTCTCATTTCAGGACATTTAATAGTGCATCCCGTTTGTGAATTGGGGAGGCTCTTTTCAATGCCTTGGAGCGCCCCCTTATATGTACAAAGGGGGAAAAAAGGGCATCTGAATGAGCGCAACTATGATAGACTCATTCAAATGCTTTTTGTGAATTGGGCTGGCACTTTTTTGGGTAAAAGTGACTCCAAAAACGTTGAGAATCTGGCCCATGGAGTGCACCTCAATATAAATGCAGCATAGACGCAACAAGCCACAACAACCATCCACCATTTTAAGCCACAATCAAAGGCAAATGATTAGTATTTTTAGCAATCTTGTTCACATTCATGATCAATCGTTTCTTGGGTTGAGTGCAATTCTTAATGCGTAAAAGGTTATTTTTTCCCAAAACTCAATTACACCACTTGATGTCTTTTGTCCACCATTATCAGTCTCCCCCTCTTTCCAATCACTCCAATGATCTGAGTGGATTTTATTTCCTACAGTTGCCCCATGCCATGGACCAACTCCTATAAGGAAAGGGCGGGGGGAGTCAGATCATTCCTAAAATGGCTACTTTGGGCATAGGAATAAAATGTACAATCCCTATCAGTGGGACGGAGCTGAAGCCTTATATCAACCAACACAAGATCTGTGACCCCCTGAACAAGGGTAGCCGAGTAGAGAGTGCAATATTCCCCTACAGAAGATTAATGGTCTTTAACTTGCTTATCACAGTATTACAATCCCCCCCCCTGCAATCTAATCCCCCCTCAATAATCTGTGCTATTGCTTGAAAAAAGGTAGTCAATAAATTGGGATTGGTGAACATACCCTGGGATTCGTCATGGCAGGCCAGACATGGAAACAAGGGAATCATAAATGACTGACTCCACAAGCATGCTCATTCAAGGCAGAGGAGTTACCCATGTGGTTGTTAGATGGGCGGTGTGCAGAAGATGTCTAAAGCATAAGGTGGTGGTATCCAGTGATTTTAACGAAAACAATTACAAAGAGGTATTTTTCAGAGAAACAATTCAATCTAAAAAATACTGAATTTAAAAATAATAGAAATATGGGGTGGGGGTAAGTGGTTAAAATGGCTGGGGAGAGGATTGGGGTGAGGTTAGCATAGGAAAACGGGGGACGTGGTGGGACGAACACCCACATTTAAAAAAGAATATAATTCTGTATTTTTTGGATGTAAATGTTTCTCTGAAAAATACCTCTTTGAAATTTCTTGTGGTAAAATCACATAGAACCTAAGGTGGTTCCCTCACAGCGCACAGGTGGAATTGACCTTTAAGCAGCAGCATCAAATTGGGAATACTCGTTGTAGGGAGCAACAGAGGATTGTTGCTTCTTGGCTCTTGAATTAATGATGTGTTATTTATATAGCGCTTTCGTCAAAGCGCTGTACATAGAACATATTTACATACAATTAACACCCAATCGAAGTTGTACTCATAAATAGATCTAGGAAGGATGAAAGGCTGAGTTGGTCCTGCTGGGATTCAAACCTGTAAGCTGCAGATAACACATAGATTTCAGCAGTGAGTGCTCAACCCGCTGAGCTATTTTACCAGCAGTAGAAGTGGGGAAGCTTTATTTATGACCAAAATCAAGACACAGAACTGTACACAATGCAGGGTCTTCTGCAGACTGCACATCTTGGCTTTGGCTTCTTCATGTGTCAAGTATGCACTGTGACCGGTTTGCTGTTTTTCCATGTTTGTGCCGTACCTTTACCGACAAGCAGGCCCGTTTCTTAGCCCGGGCGAGGCGCAATCGCCCCGGGGGCGCAATAGCACACACTGGTGAGGGCTCGATTTACCCTGGTGGCGCATTCGCCATGGGGCGAGCTCCATTGCCCTGGGCTGTGCGTGATTGCTCGAATAGAGGCAGCAGGTGCTGGCGCTGCCTCTGAGGTGCTCACGTTAGGTGCAGGGACAGGCTCCTAATGTGAGCACATCAGCTACTGGAGCAAGCATGCTTAAACGACCCCCAATTGACATCCCCGGCCCGTCAGCCTTCTTCCATTCAATCCCCGCTGCGGCTCCAGGACCCCTGCTGCTAAATTTGATTAGCAGCAGGGGTCACTATCAGACTCGGCGCCACAGCGGTTGAAGTGAAGAAACAACAAGCCACGGGGAAGTTAACTCCTTTTTCAATAATTTTAGGAGTTAACTTCCCCGTGGCTTATATTGTGTCCCCTAAGGCAAGGGGGCATATGTTTCATGCAGTATCTAAAAGTGAACGGAAAAATAAAAATAAATGCGAATTACCTACGTGAGCATGGCAAAGAAAAAAAAAAAACAGTTAGATTTTGAATAAGTAAAAGAAGGTGAACTTATCCACTAAAATTCAGTCTTCCAATGATTTCGCTTAAAATATGCATGTTGAATAGCATGGGTACTATTAACCCCTGGGACACACCATGTTCTACTCCACAGTAGTGTGGTCTGAGCTTGAGGGGATGCATCTGCGCAAATTGAGCATCCATTTTAGGGAGATGAAACCCATTTTAAAAAGTAGGCCCTAGTTTTCCATGTTGATGAATAGAACCTTTATTAATGCCCCATAGTCAACAGTATTGAAAGCCAATGAGCGACCTGGATGACTGATGGTGCCCCCACACACATAGCGTCAGGCTGCACCTAAATTGAAGTTCACTTTGTGCTACAAGCAGCTTGCCCAATTGATAGTCCCCTAGTAAAGTGTGCAAAGAAAGGATGAACACCCAATGCCTAAAACGTATACACAAGCCAAAAACTCACAGTGCTTATACATCGATTGGATGAAAGCAGACCTGGTTAACACATTTTTACTACTTCCAGCTCAAATTAAGTCATGTACTCTCAGAAGACTGCTCTGAAAAAACACTGGCATGCACTTTGAGTGTAAAGTTTGATGCTAGGGCTTGATTAAAGAGAGCTGAAAGAGTTTCCTTCTTGCTCAGTACATTGACAGGACAACTCTAGCGTTAACCAGACGACTGAGTCCTTTCGCCAGTACTGCCATAACACCTAGCACTTGGCTTGTTCATTTGGGGGAGTACAAGTGAATGCTTTGTAAACACACTATTCTTCCCTTATTTCGCCAAAAATTATCCTCGGTAACCACCAAGGTATTTTATGATTACATCAAAATGTGAGGAGTGATTAAATAGAGGAGCAACTCATGAGGGAGCCAATAACCAGAAGGGTGATGGGTCATATGAACCAAGGACCAGAGGAGTGATGGACCAGAAGACCAACTCGTTAGGGAACTAATGACCATAGGGGTGATGGGCCATATGAACCAAGGACCAGAGGAGAGTGATCAACCAGGTTCCCCAAGACCAGAAGGGCGACTGAGCAGAAAAGAGTGACTCACAAGGGAGTCAAGGACCAGAGGGGTGACAAAAAAGTGGAGCAACTCATAAGGGCCCATCTGCCAAGTGGGGGGCCCATGCCATGCGTGATGCCATGAGCCAGTCCTGGATTTTCACTTTGCATGGTGCTCCTTCTAGGCCCATATTTATAATGTGAAGAACACAAATGCCAGTCCTAGCATTTAACAGGAGATGCCTGGGATGGCTCAGTGTCACAAAGCACATGGAAATACCTGGCAGGTATGCAAGGGATCCAAGGACCAGAGGAGAGTGACGAATCAAGGACCAGTTGGACGATGGACCAGAGAAGCCAAGGATCCAAAAAGCCAATGATGTGCTTTTATAAGTCACACATACAAGAAATTAAAATAGACACTAATTGTTAGAAAAATAAAAAGCTATTTTAATAAAAAGTTCTTGAATCACAGTGTAATAAAACCTGTTTCATGTGTATAAAAATTATTTATTGACGTTGGGTAGGAGTTACTTAACCACAGGGTATAGTTTGGGTGTGGCACGCATGCCGAGCGCGGGGGGCGCAATTTAGTGTTTCGCCCTGGGCACCAAATGGACTAGTAACTGCCCTGCAGACAAGTTTGTGTTTAATATATATATATATCAAGCGTGCATTATTTTTTTTAAATACATGTATACTTGCATGCATCAGAGTTCCTTTAATGTAGCTGGCTACACAGTGCCGAGTATATTGCAAGCTAGTTTCCAAAATGATGCTTCAATTCAGACTGTGCATAACTGGTAAATGTATCAAAGAATGTGATGGAAATTAACTGTTGCCTATAACGAATAGGTGTGTTGCCCATTCACAATGCCTGTTAAATCAACCATTCAAACAGAATGCTTTGAATATTTGCTCATATTGATATTCCCCTTGAATAGCTGAAATACATTTGGTTGTTAAGTTGTTGAAATGATTGGCCTTTGATTACAGTTCATCGTCCAACGTAGAAATGAAAGTTTTGAGTTGTTTAGCCAGATTTAAGTAGACATTTTTTGTTGTTGTGATTAAATGAGTTGATGTAATAAAGACATTTACTTTTTCCTTGTTCATCAGCTCCCAGCTTAGTTGGGCCTGTGCTTGGATGCTTTTCTACATTAGCCATTGTCATCGTTATCGGTGTAGTGATCTACAAACTGTTCAAGGTGGACATAGTACTTTTTTACCGGGCTGCAGTTCGTCCATTAATGAATAAAAAAGGTTGGTGTTTTGGTATTATTTAGTTTCATTTTTTGGCAGTAATTGATTCTATTAATATTAAGCACACTACGATGTTTGCAAGGGTTGAGCTTTTGATTCGTATTTTTATTATTATATTTATTTTCTTTTAAAGTATTTTTTGGGGATGATGTGCTGGCGTTCCACCTCTTTAGAGAGATATGGGGCAGATACAGAGAGGGCAGTTTTTTTTTGGTAATACATTCACAATAAAATAAAACTGTCAATATTGTTGCCCTTTGCAGTTGTTTATTGCATTTTACATTTATGTATGTGTGTATATATATATATATATATATATATATATATATATATATATATATATATATATATATATATATATATATTACACGGCCACGGTAGTGGCCGTGTAGTTATGGTTAAGTTGCTGTATCCATAGGAAGAACACTTTTTGGGCGGCTAATAACTTCGCTCCCCCTGGACGAATCCTCACCAAACTTTACAAAACAAGTATATGGGCCACTCCGAATCTTTTTGCAAAGTTTGGAGACGTTTGGTGCAGGGGCGCAAAAGTTATGGGGGGGTTCCAAAACATCTTTTATTCCCATTGACTGAATGGGGGAAAAACTTTGCGCACGGCTACAGGTCAAACCGTAAAACTTGTAACTGTTGAAAGCACACGTGGAGTGGTAGCCAACATTGAAATTGACAGCATGCTTTGAATGCATTACTTTTTCCGATGGCTATTATTATATTCATTAGTACGCCGCCATCAGTGTCAAATGCTACAGTGGTTGTGGCCAGGGCCTAGAGTCTTGGATGCATGGCATCCTACTTCCAAGACTGTAGGCCCTGGCCACAACCACCGCAGCATGTGCCACCCATGCATACACCCGTAGTATTGCGTTTGGATTGGCAAGTTGTGGGGAGTGCGTGCAGTCTTGGGTGCATGGCCGATGGCCGAAGGCCATGCACCCAAGAACAAAGTGATAAGTACTAGATGTGGAAGCCACTGCACACCCATCCCATGTAAGATCTATGGACATACAGCTAGGAGTGAAGCCTCTGGCCAGAAGCACTGAAGGATAACACACCTATACAAAACCCCCCACTACCACACATCACTGAGGTGGTTGTGGGGAGACCCTGCACTCTTGGGTGCATGGCCGAAGGCCATACACCCAATAACACACTTATACCTTCTTAATGACCTATGTTCTATGGCCTCCTCGCACGCACAGAAAATGAGGGGTCCAATAAGGCCAGTATTTGAGCCCATGCAGTGCACAGGGAAGTTGTTACAGTTGTAAGGACACGTGTGGTGTTAGGGAACATTGAAATTGCCATCATGCCATAATTGCTATATTTTTTCCTAAATTGTTACAGTTGTAAGGACACGTGTGGTGTTAGGGAACATTGAAATTGGCACCATGCCGTAATTGCTATATTTTTTCCTATGGTTATTGTATTCATCCGTATGCCGCCATGGGTGGCACATACTACGGTGGTTGTGGCCAGGGCCTAGAGTCTTGGATGCATGGCTGTCGGCCGAAGGCCGAAGGCCTTACTTCCAAAACTCTAGGCCCTGGCCACAACCACCGTAGCATGTGTCACCCATGCATTCACCTGTAGTATTGCATTTCGATTGGCAAGTTGTGGAGAGTGCGTGAAGCCTTGGGTGCATGGCCAAAGGCCATGCACCCAAGGACTAAGTTATAAGTACTAGACGTGCAAGGCACTGCACACCCATCCCATGTAAGATCTATGGACATACAGCTAGGAGTGAAGCCTCTGGCCGAAGCACTGAAGGAAACCACACCTATAGAAAAATCCCCACTACCACACATCACTGAGGTGTTTGTGGAGAGACCCAGCACTCTTGTGTGCATGGCCAAAGCCCATGCACCAAGACTGAAGTCATAAGCAGTGCACTTACAAGTCTATATGGGTGTGGTGTAGTACACTAGTTGTGTTGGCGCCCTAGTGTTTTAGCTTCATGGCAGCAGTCGATGGTCCGAAAATAAAATTTATAAGTAGCTAATTTACAAGGACCATGGTTTTGACATGCAGCGATGGTTGTGGCTAGGAAGTATACTCCTTGTACCTTGGTCGTAAGGTGTAGGTGGTAGGTTACACACCGAAGATGCAAGAGCCAGCCTACAGTCACTGCAACATATTAGTACCATAGACTAGACGTGTAGATTCGCATTTGTAGAAAATGACTGCCAATATACTTACTCCTTACTTTGTTCAGAATGGACATACAATTTTTAAATGCTTATCGTACTTGGCAGAAGTATCCTTTTTTTCCATTTCTGTGATAAAAGAAAAAGGTAGGTTAGTCTTTGCATTTTTTGAAAATTGAATACATTGCATAATAGACAGTTTACCTTTTTTTTACCCTCATGTTTAGTTTACAAACCAGTGTACTGTGCATTGCGCTCAGTTCCTGTGTTTGCTTTTCTAATCCTTGGGTCTGGGGAAAAGAAATCCTTGTCGTATTAAAAAGCCCTCCTTTTACTATGGTACTAACAACTTCCTTGTTTCCTTTGAGTGTTTCCTTCATGTTTCTGATTAATGGTATGTTTGTTGCCTTTCTGTCGATTTTTAACAACAGTTAAATACCTGTAGGTGTATTCTAACTGTGCATTTGTTCCTACAGATTTGTGATATTCATTCATTTGTGTCGTTGTTATATCCTGTTTCCTTCATCTTTCCCATTAATGTTATGTTTGTTGCCTTCCTGCCGATTTTTAACAACAGTTAGATACCTGTAGGCGTATTCTGCCTGTGCATTTGTTCCCAATGATCTGTCATATTCATTTATTTGTGTCATTCTTACATCCTCTTGGGTAGTTAGATACCTGTTGGCATATTCTAACTGTTTGTAGTCTTTCACATCATTTTTTGACAATCTTGAAGTACAGATTATTTCGTAAATTTTGGATTTAAGAACAATAAATATGCATTTGTTAGGTTAGCTGGCAATCTCTGCTTCAGAGTAATGGTTCTATCATTACATTCGAACCATCCACAATTCTTTTTAATGTATGCAGTGTAGTGACCTGCATTGGTTGTAGCTCCTGCATGGTAGATTATACCTACTGTTGTAAAGGTTTTCTTTCCAAGTGACACTTGACCGTGTGTGAATCCAGTCAGTTTGCAGTTGTTTTTGGTGCCATCTGCATTATAATGTAGAAGCATAAGTATTATGTAGGCACTATGTGATTGTATCAATAAGGTGGAGCAATTGTCTGAATTGCAAATCGTACATAATCTGCCATGGTTTGCATTTTGCACAAGTTGCTAAAATGGAATGGTCTCACAATTTGGTATCGAAACATACACAAATCGCTGATTTGGGATTTCTTCCTGTATCACTTTGCTACAGAGAGTGCATGTATGCTTCCACATGTACGAAAATCTGGAAGATTTCATTTACAGGTATGCTTTTGTTTTCCAATACTAATAGTATGTACATTAGAAATTCTTGTGGATCTTCTTGTGAGTTCATAGTGAATCTCACCATTCCAGCACAGTCGTCCAATTGTTGCCTTACTCCATGAACACGGTATGTGTTGTCAGGATTGCTTGTTGCATTTCTATGCAGCACGAACATTTGCAAACACAATTGGTCTGTACTGTGCAGGTAAATATTGTTAACAATTGGTGGCAATTGAAATAGAATATTCATTGCTACATTTGCATAGCAACTTACCCCACTTTCATTTACAAATTTGAATGGACCAGCAAGTTCTGTATCTGAGTGCATTTTTCAGATTTTCTGTTGCTTCTTTGCTGACGTTCCTGGTTTACATTCCCTAATAGGTTCTTCTATGTTTGCGGTAATTGATGAAACTTTAGCTTCTTTTCTTTTCTTTGCGGAATTTGCTGTTGGATTTTGTTGCATTAATGTTTCATTTAGTTTTCTTTTACCACATTTTACTTTATCTTGGAGTTTGTCTTCCTTCTTTGAAGAAGTACCTGGTTTACTTTCCCTAATATGTTCTTTTTTGATTGTGGTACTTGATGAAGTATTAGTTTCTTTTAATCTCTTTGGAGGATTTGCAGTGACATCCTGTTGCATTTGTGTTTGATTTAGTTTTCTTTTAGAACATTTTACTTTTTGTGGAATAGGATATGTTTTTAGATGGGGGTGTACAGTGAACGCACTCTATTGTACTCTAGAATGCAAGGAATATCAGCTTTGACTTTACTTGCATCAAAGTTCATTAGCAATAGACCGTCAAGTGTACGTAAGCGTGATAATGCAATGTAGCTCATGCCTTCCTCAAAACCTGTGTTTCCTATATCTATCAATGCTTTGTCTAGGGTAAGACCTTGGGATTTATGAATGGTAACTGCATAAGCAAGAGTTAGAGAAAATTGCTCTCTACGTACATACATGTCTTTGAAGAGAAGGAATCGAACAATTGAGCGCCCTATCCTTTTCACTTCTGAAACTTTATCAAAGTGAATATTGACAAACTGAATGTTGCTATCACGTGGGTATGATTGAAAGCCAACAACTGTGCCCAGTGCTCCATTAACTAGCCCTTGCTCTATGTCAAGGTTACGTTTAAGCATTACTCTAAAATTTAAGGATACTTTCAATATTTTTTCCAACCCAGCTGTGTTGGAGATTGAATTTTCTAAACTATTTAGTCTTGTTGTGGCATGATCACACATGGGTACTGTCATACCATGTATGTCTAGTTTGTCTGTGGCGCTAATTTCTATTATTGGTTGCATTTCTTTATTTAACATTGTTTCATTAAATTTGAAACAACTTGCAAGAGTTGGCATTAAGGCCATACAATTTACATTTTTGTGCGCTATTTGTTCCATAACATCAGTTGCACATGCATTATCGCCATAAAGTGCATGTATGTGCCAATTTTTCAATACAACTTGTGCTTCTTGCGATAATACACCAACTCTAATACTTTTTAAGGTGTTGGCATAAGTGAGATCTAAAGATTGCCGCATGTTCTCAGTTAATTCTCTGTACTGGAAAGGTTAACATTACCTATGCAACCAACAGTTTTCCGGCAGAGTTTGTGGTCTATGGTTTTAAAAATTGGTTCACATTTCACTGGTGTCAATTGTAGAAGATCTCCGTAAACGATAATGTGTTTCCCTGCAAAGAATTCTTCGTTGTTACTTTTAAGTACTTCTTGCAATCTAAGATGAATCAAAGCCAACGTTAGGTTTGAGACCATGCTCACTTCATCTATTAGTAGCATTTTTATTTGTTTCAATACTTTGCGTAATTCCATTGCAGCTTCTGCAGAAAGTTTGTAGTAGTCTAATTTATTTTGATGCTCTACTGGAAGCAGTAGTAATCGGTGTAAAGTGACACCGCCTACGTTGTAGGAAGCTAAACCTGTGGGGGCCATTACAACAGCTGACAGTTTGTTGTTTGTCAATTGTTGGAGGAACTTGCCGATGATCTTGATTAAGAATGTTTTCCCTGATACAGCTTCACCACTGATGTACAGCAGTATAGGTTTGTAATTTTGGCAGGTACATTCTTTATTTTGTGCTGTACACCATGAACAATTTGTTTTGTTACGTCTTCAAAAATGGTGCGCTGATCCTTGTTAAGTTTTGCTTGTTGTACAGTTAAGTCTTCTGTATCTTCTTGATACTGATACATGGTGTTTTCTACTTCTGCCATAGCTACTTCAGCCTCATTTGCTATTAGTGGTTGTCCTAATGGTTCTTGACTTCCTGTTACAGAAGGTTGACTACTGTCGGAAGAGTCCTTATCTAGTTGGGCCTGAAGTTCTTCTTCCTGTTGCTGCTCATTGTGTAACATTGTTTTGTACTGCGTAAAGTTCACATCGGTGATAGCGCTTTCATTTGCTTTGAAAGCATCTTCATAGCAGTCATAGTTATCTAGTATATCTTCCTCTTTTCTCCATGGTTTGAAAAGTGTAACAGAGACATGTAATATAGCTCTTTCTGTTGAGGAATTTTTAATGACAATTTTACATGATTAATTAAGCTTCGTTTGGTAAGTTTCACTAGGTTCCCTTCACAATCGGTCACTCTATATCTACGTTTGCGTTCATCGGGTTTTACATTATTTTTGTGTGCAAAGTTTTGAGCAATGTGGTAAAGACACATGCTTTCCAGATATTATGTGTCTAGTAAATTGTTTTTTAGAATGTCTTGGCTGTTGGGATCATTTCTTGCTATTGTTTCTATGTCCTCATATGATTTTAGCACTCTTTTTCTAGATTTTGCAGGACCAAGACTGAGCCATACTATGTTGTCTGATTATCCATGCAAAGCAGTACCGGTTAAACGATCTGCTGCTTCATAGGTGCCACATTCTCTATGAGAGAGCATTTTTATGCCTAGGCTGTACAATTTCTGTGATAATGTTTTGTCTGATGCTAGGTCATCCCAGAGGTCTTGAAGCTCTGTTTTTTCTGCTTTTGTTAAGTAGGCTGAAACATATCGTGCAACCGCAGTTGAATTGTCTGCAATGTACTGCACATGTATGTTTGCATTCCATAAGAGGGCAATGATTGCATTGTAATCATTGATGTATTTTGATTCTTCCCTTCTTTTTATGTAATACGTTTTTTAGGTGATTTACCTTTAACACTATGTCGAACTGAAGACATGAAGTTGTTTACTTCACCTGTTTCTGTAACTGGTCTAGGGAAACCAAAGCGGCGTTTGGTGTAGTATTTACCTTTGTTTTTGTATTTGCTGCGACAATATTTGCCACATTTGTGTCTTTGAAATTGTAAAATCTGCCCATGCAGCTTGCTATGTGTCTGTTGTGAAGGGATTTCACAAGTGACATATTTTTGGATAAACTGCAAAACAGTGCTATCACTGTTGTGACCAAATTTCGGTGCACCTTTGATTATAACAGCATGTGAATACGTGGTGCTCCTCTTGCTTGATATTCTTTTCTCCAAAAGAAGTGTTGCACTTCTCCAAGGGAGGAACAGTTTTATTGCAAATAAAGTGTAGCATGGCAATGAAACGATGATGGCAATATCTTGACACATTCACTGGATCTAGAGAGCAAAGTTCTCCAGGTGTTAATATATCTATGTTGTTTTTGTTGCTGTTTGCTATGCGTAGGAACTCATGTAAATCTTCCCATGCATATTCTGCACAACTTAGCGGAACAAACCAAGTTGGTGGTCCCAGATTTCTGATCATACAACGAACGTCTCCGTGCCGTCGGAACCAGCATTCCTTTGTACCATGGATGTTTGCAAACAAATTTGTTATACTTGATTGTAAAACCTCATAATTTTCCTGTACTTTTTGTATTAACTGCGTAGTTGACACATTTTGAAAGGGGGTTCCAGATTTAAGAATGTGTACAACTCTGTAACATAGTGTTGCTAGTTCACTTTCATAGAGTAGGTGGAATATGTATTCCACATTTTGTCTAAATCTGGGATCTTGCGAATACATTCTTAATGAATGGTATTCTGATTGCCTGATCTAAGTGGGTCTATCATCATATCTTCCACCTTTGCCAGTAGGAAATAGCAGTGGAAAAGCATGTGCTTCTATACTTTTTTCCCATATACTCATTGGTGACCCTTTGGTTTGTTGCATTTGGTAAGTGGTGAAAAAGAGCGGCAGGCAGGAAGGCACCAGGTGGGCAGGGCTTAGGTCAGTTCACCTAGATCCACTTGCACCTGCCCCGCGTCTGTGGGTATGGGTTCCTCTTTCCAGTGAGTACAGTACATTGCATCTATCGAGTAATGTATTGTATCTCCTAGCTTTTATTTTTGCTATTGTGCATTATCTCAAAGAAATTTGGTTTATTTTAACTGCAAAATTGCTAATAAAATATTTTAAATGTTTCAGTTTTAAAATTTCACTGCGAGCATAAACTGCACTGCTGAGTCACAAGAAGTAGTCATAATCGGCAAATCCTCCTTACAATTTGGAGTTTGCAGCACTGACAGAATAGTGGGCTTTGAGCTCCTTACCCTTAAACTTACCACTGACCCTAAAACAACCATTAACTTCCTTCTCTTCTATAGATCACCAAGCTCCACCAATCATCCGGACATTGATATACCTTTACACATTACTCCCATACTGAAACCAAATACTAAATTAATATTATTAGGGGATATTAACCTCAGTTTCAATGCTTGACCATAGAGCTACAGCATTCCATACTGCATTACAAGAAATGCAATTTTCCCGAATTGTTAATGCACCTTCCCATGCCAAAGGTAGAATCCTTGACTGGATACTAACCTTCAACACCAAAGTATCCCTTGTAGACATCAGCACGTCTTTTGGTCAGATCACTACATAATTCGCTTTAATGTCTGAACTATCAACACCAAAGAAGTTCGGTCAGTACCATCCACGCCAGTACTAGTGAGAAACTCACGTGAGCTCACCCAGGTTAAATTATCCCCTATTCTAACCAAACTCCTAAAGGACCTCCCAAACAATACCTCAAACCCAGGTATCATATCCATTTCTACCACTTATGCCTTAAAACAACCATTGATGAAGTAGCCCCACTTAAAACTAAACTACCCAAACCCAAACGCAGTAATCCCTGGTTCAATGATGAACTCATAAAGCTCAGGAGAAATATAAGAGCTTTAGAGCACCTCACCAGAAAAAAACCCACCTATGAAGCCAGAAAAGAACTCCATCTCCTCGCACAGAAGTACAAAGAGGCAGTAATTACATACAAATCCAGCTTTCTTAACCTACGTGTTGCTAGTGTGGCATCCAATAGAAAATAATTATTTGCTATCCTCAAAGAACTGGAAACACCCACCTCCCACCCTAACCCCATCATTGCCAGTAAGGCCTGGTGTACCACCATTCAGAACGCCCTATCTTCTAAAATCAACTCTCTACAAGATAGAATCCTACTAAAAAGAAAATCACGCCAACATCAACCACATGACCCCACCTAATACCTTAGCATAAGCAACCCAATTTAACTTCTCCCTAGTCACCCAGGACCAAGTTATCAACACAATCGCTTCACTCAAAACTTCACTGTAAAGGTGACAGCTTTCCTGCTAAATTGGTCAAAGAATGCTCACTAACGCTAGCCCCCCCTCGGGCCATGGAGTAGGATGTGTCTTCCGAGCTGCGCCTGACGATCCAACATGATCCTGCATGAAAATAAGCTAAAAAAGGCATGATCGTGCTCAGAAATACACTATTGGATGTGTAAAGGCATGGGGCAAGTTCGAGAGAGACCTGAGCCCTTGATGACTACAGGAGGACTGGCAAATTTACCTGGAAGTTTGTAGCCGCGGAGCGGCACTTTACACAAAATGGCCGACATGCTAGAACAAAGGAGGCTGAGGCAGGCCCAGTAAAACGGACGAAGTCTGGCAGTGAGAGCGCAGCGTGTGGAATAAGAAGCGAATGGCAACTGCGTCTGAGAAAACTGTGCCAGGAATATAGATACACTGTTACACTGCACGCCTGGCATCGAAGAGGCCCAGGCACGAGACGAAGGAAGAAGAGCTGAGGGGTTCACCCGACTACCCAGCGCGGGGGACTTGCGTAGGCTTGGAAGGAGGAGCGGACCGCAGCACAGTTCACGTGCTACTCACGACGCTCGTGAGCTCCAACAGACTACCCTCAAGAGCGAGAGGTGTACCCCCAGAAAGCGGAACGGGACAAGGCGCAAGACCCATATAGGCCAGGCAGTGCCACAGCACGCTGCAACCACGCAGAAGGAGGAACGGGAAGCAGGACCTGCACGCTACAGAAAAGTTGGGCCCCAGTACATAGGCAGGGCTGCACAATGTTGGTGAGAGGAGGCAAGACCAAGAGCAAGCAGCCTATTATGGACATTTTTGCCAAGTTGCAACAGGCTCCTACCACCCTGGCACAGGGTGCGGCAGCCGCACCCGCAGAAGTGTCCCCAACAAAAGAGGATCACCTGATCCTAACAGCCATTACAGAGTTGAAAGCCTTGTGGGGAACAGCGATGGCAGACCTAAGAACCGCTCTGGAAACCAAAATAGATGCGGTTGGGCTAGAGGTCAACCTGCTGCAACAAGATGTGAGAGCACTGCGGAAAGAAGTGGCCTAGAGAGTGCGGTGAAAACCAATATGGAAACCAGCACAAGCAATGCAAAGGAAATCCACATACTGAAGCAACAGGTCACCAACCTGGAGAACCGAGTGGAGGAGGCTGAAGGGATAGCGAGACTTAACAACATACGGGTGGTCGGCCTGCTGGAGGGAGAGGAAGGCCAAGATCCCACGGACTATGTGGAGAATCTGATCCTGCAAGAAATAGGAGCCAACAAGCTTTCACAAGGATTCGCTGTTGAACGGGTGCACAGGGCCCTGATGAGGAAACCACAACCCGGAGCCCCCCCTCGGGCAATAATAGCAAAGATCTTGAACTACAAAGATAGAGAGAAGATCCTGGAGTACTTTCGCAAAGGTGGAACGATCGAAAGGGCTTCTGCAACTATCACAGCATATCCTGACTACACCACGTTGGTGCAGAGACAGCGTTATAGCTATGTGGCGATCAAGAGGAGGCTGCGCACGGCTGGAATCAAGTACATGCTTTTGTACCCCGCAAAGTCCTGCACAAAAGTAGGGCGTACTTTTTTGACACCCCGGAGGATGCAACAGCATGGCTGGATATGCAGGGTTGTCTGAAACAAGACGGGAAGCAAGATCGCGAGGACCATGATAAGTGATGGGGACATATCATGTACGATGCAAGGATGGGGGGGGGGCCTGAAGAAAGGCTGTAGCACAGACACCAGTGGCGGGGCGAGTCAGATAACATCGAAAAATGTAATAAGGAACATTTGGACTTGTTGGACTAGAATATAAAATGCAAATGTAAATTGGGTAGCACTAAGCACGTCTAATTGAAAGCAAACGGGAGCTGCAAGATGGAGACGACCTACCCTCGGGAGTTAGAGTAGTAGGACTGCCACTAGGGAGATTTGACCCTTTTGAGCCGTGAGTAAAGGCTATTGCCAGAAAAGGGCTAGATGCAGGGGTGCCTGAGATCCAGGGATGGAGCTGGGCAACAGTTGGGAAGGGTGTTGGGACGGGAGGAAACGGAAGGGAGTGAGTTGGGGCAGTGAAGCGAGGTGGGAGGGAGGGAGGGAGGGAGGGAGGTTGGGGAGTTTGAAGTGTTTATTGTTTAGGGGAAGTTTATGTTGGGAAATGAGCCTACAGAGAATGGAAATATATCTGGTCATGGACTGCACTTGTGGTAGGAGGAGCGGGACCCTACTATGCCATGGGGGATCTTAAAATAATTACTTGGAACGTCAGAGGGCTCAATAGCTACCTAAAGAGGAATAAGGTCATGCTGTATCTACGCAAACAGAAGGTAGACATAGCCCTGCTGCAGGAGACTTACCTTACGCAAGACAAGATGGAGATGATCCAGAAGAAATGCAGGGGGACTGTAGTGGGTGCATCATATTCGGCCTATGCCAGGGGGGTGATCATCTGTCCCGTTGCAACTGTTACAGTCCACAGCTCAGGCAGACGGGAGGATGGTTATAATGAGAGGGCTGGTTGAAAACAGGGAGATAAGCATCATAAACATGTACGCCCAGAACGAAAACACAGCGGCATATTTTAGAACCGTATGTAACAAACTCAGTACGTGCCTGGTAGGAGTGGTGATCTGGGGAGGAGATTTTAATTGCATGTTAAACCCTGGGGTAGATAGATCAGATGGTAAAATGGATAGACCCACCCCATCCACTAGAGCACTGCAGACGCTGCTGGAGGATTTCGGTTTTGAGGATGTATGGAGGTCACACCACTCCCGGGAGAGGCAAAACCTACATACTAGGTTGGACTATATGTTTACTACACAGGAGTTAATGACTGAGGTAACGCAGACGGAATATAAAGCGAGGGTCCTCTCAGACCACTCGCCACTAATCCTGGTTTGGCAATATCGACCCCCAAGAGCAAAGATCCCGACATGGCGCCTCAGAGCAGAGGCGCTGAAAGACACTGGGCCTCATTCCGAGGCTGGAGGTAAGGGTTAACGGTCACCGTTAATGGCAACGGTGACCGTTAACACTTACCACCATATTCCGAGTTCCCTTTTGCGGGTTGGCATTTAACGCCTGCTTTTAGCAGGCGTTAAAAATCCAACCCGCAAAGGGACCTTGGAGTAAATTACGGCACCGTAATTTACTCCTTCCCCATTCCCATTGAGCCCTATGGGGGCAGGAATGGGGATGGGGAACCGGTATGGTGAATGGGGAATTACCGGTCCCTCCAACCTTGGAATGGACCGGTAATTACTCCATTCACCATGCCGGATTTCCATGGAGTAAATAGCTCCATGGTTGCTTACCATGGTGCTATTTACTCCATGGATAGCGCCAGCCTCGGAATGAGGCCCACTATCTTTAAGGAGGACATGAGGGAGGAAATAATAAACTACTTTGAGATCAATACTGGCAGTGTAGAGACAGCGGGTATGCTTTGGGAGGCCTTTAAAGTGGTAATGAGGGGGGTAGCTAGAGCTAAGTCCAGAGGGCTACAAGGAGGGATCCTGGCTGAACTGCTAGATATGGAGAGGGAGCTAGAAAGAGTGTCAAGTGGGGGAGGTCATACCAAGGAAGATAATGAAGTAATACTTAAGCTGAAGCAGAAATGTGTGGGGCACTGGGAAAGACTGTGCAATCTTAACTGTTAGAAGTATAAAGAGAGACAGAATGCAGGGGGGGACAAACGAGGGAGGGTCTTGGCATGGTTATACAAGAGTGAGACCCCCAGGCCCACAATTAGAAGAATAACTAGGGAGGATGGGAGTATAGTGGACACCCATGAGGGAGTTAACCAGGAATTTGTAGAGTATTACAGACTCTTATATGGAGATGATGAGGAAAGTGATTGTAAAGAAATAGTAGAAACACTGGAGGACATAGGACTGCCGCAGATCAGTGCTGAAGAGCGGGAGGAGCTGGATGCTCCGATTACCTTAGAGGAATTGGAAGAGGTAGTGAGACAGTTGCCCACCAGCAAGACTCCGGGGACTGATGGACTCCCGAATTTTATAACACATATAAGGATGAGGTGCTTCCTCCACTTTTACAAGTGCCGAACGAAGCATATGAAGTAGGGAGGCTGCCAGAGTCCCTTAGAGAAGCAATAATTATACCGCTACCCAAACCCAGTAAACCTGGTCACAACTGCGGCTCATACAGACCCCTATCAATGCTCAATCAAGACAGTAAAATATTGACAGCTGTCTTGGCAAACAGAATGAGGAGGGTTATTGCTAAAATAATACATCCTGACCAGACTGGCTATGTCCCAGGACCAGACTGGCTATGTCCCAGGAACATATCCAACAATCTTAAGCGACTCCATCGAGTCGTTGAGCATGCATATGAGGATGAGGATGAACTGGCAATTGTATCGTTAGACGCAATAAAGGCCTTCGATTCAGTCAAATGGCCGTGGCTGATGGCGGCCCTGGCTGGCTATGGGATAGGACCCAGGTACCTACAGTGGGCTAAAATGTTATATAGTGTGCCGCTGGCCAGAGTTAAAACAGGAGCGGTGATAGAGAGGTGGCAACTTCGTAGAGGCACTAGGCAGGGATGCCCATGGTCTCCTATGCTGTATATTCTAACCCTAGAACCCCTGGCCATATACCTGAGACAACAGTATGACCCGATAGGCATCACTGTGGGAGGGGAACTGCATTTAATCTCTTTATATGCGGATGACATGTTGTTGTATTTACGGCACCCAGAGGAAAATCTCCAGTACATTCTGGAAGTGATGGAGAGATGCAAGGCTGTCTGGTATAGCTTTGAAACCCCAAAAATCCAGTATGTTTCCACTGGGCAGGTACAAGGGGATCCCTTTGGAACAGCTACCGGTGCTACAGATACCATGGGAGATTCGCACATTCCGATATCTTGGGATAGATATATACCATACGGTGGAAGAGGAACACCAGTATAACACAGAGGGGGTGATCAGGAAAAAATGAAAATAGCTTGAAGTTCTAGGTGAAGCTACCCTTGGCTATGATGGGGGCAAGGGGAAATGTTGAAAATGGTGGTCCTTCCAAGACTCTTGCATTATTTTGGGAATATCCCATACCTAATAACAAGGCGGTTTTTTGCTAGGATAGAAGGCATGTGCAGGGATGTCCCTTGGCATGGGACGAGGAATAGGATGGCCCTTTGGAAGCTACAAAACTCATATGAGAAAGTGGGTATAAAACTGCCAAACTATGAAATTTATTACATACTAAGCCAGCTGCAATATGTAGCTAAATGGCTCTCTGAAGAGTCAACCTCGGAGTCCAGGTTGTTCTGACAGGACTGTGCCCCATACTTCCTAAAGGAAATGATGTGGCTGCCTAAACCGGACATGGAAGTGCGCCCAAAGATGATGATGATACTTGGGTGGTAGATGTGGCGCAGGGCTTGGCAGTTGTTGGAGACTCCATTCGTGTGTTCCCCAGAGGTACCACTAGTGGCGCTGGCGGGCAAAGAAAAGCAACTAAGGATGATGATTAGGAAACTCTGGGAACCGGTGGGGATAGCAACAATGGGCGATATATGGCAGGAGGGGAATATAAGGGACTTTGCTGTGTTGGAGGAGGAAACTAGGTTACACGCGGGCCAGTATATCACATAACATAGGCAGGGTGGTGCGGAGAATCAAGGAGAGATGGTCCGAAGTAGTACTAGAAGAAGAACCGGACACTACCATAGACACAATATATGATATTGCAGAGGGGAGACATGAGATATCTAGAATATATGAGCTAATGATGTCCAAGTTGGGGAAGGAAGTGGCACAACTGAGACGGGACTGGGAAGAGGAAGTGGGAGCCCCGTTGAGTGATGGGGATGTGGGAACAAGCCCAAGGGTACCACAAAAAAGTGTCGAGGAATGCAAGACTGCAACAGATACAACTGTACGTAACCCATAGGGCGTATATGACGCCCCAGAGAATAGCCAAATTTAAAAACGTAGGACGACAAACGTCCCAAATGTGATGAGGAAAATGCCGCAATGGTGCATATGTTCTGGTCATGCCCAGTCATTGAGCGATTTTGGGGTGAGGTGGTGCACAGGCTAGCCGAACAAAGGAATCAAGATTGTGGTGGATATGGTGTGGGCCTGTTTGATAGGAGGGTTTCCGAGACCACGTAAACTCAAGCATTTGAGTAAATTAAAGGACCTAGCGTATGCACTTGCAAAGAGGAGAATTGCTATGGGGTGGAAGGCATGCCCTAGACCACAAATAGAAGTATGGTGGAAAGATCTACATGGGCTCCTGAAGCGGAAACTGCAGTATGGCAAGATGCAAGTAATGTCGGGGGGAGCAATAGGCTGAGACCCTGATAGCCTGGAAACAACTAATAGCAGAGTTATTTGGGTTAATACGAGACCCAACGGAAATCATGGAAGAAGAATCCCCACAACAAGATTCAGGAACAGAACATGAAAGGGAGTAGGCTCGAAAGGGGGGGAGGGAAGGGGAGAAGCAGTGGACATGATGAAGCGATGTAAGTTTAAAATGTTATCGTACACACTGCAAGTTTGGTTTGTATTGTTTGTTGTAATAAAAATTAATAAAATTATTTTTAAAAATTAAAAAAAAAAACGTTAGCCCCCAACAGCATCAGTTTCATTAATGCGTCTTTTAGGATCAACTCTGTCCCATCAGATATTAAAGAAGCCTGGATTACGCCATTACTAAAAAGAAAAACACATTCGGCCACCAGGGGGCGTACGGATGAGAAGCACCTCGGTGTGAGCTCCAACACACAGACCCTAAAAGTGACCTGAGCCCCCACTTTTGACCCCCCCCGTGTGCAGACTTGATACCTCATGTAACGTGAACCAGTTCCCCACCAGAGGATTGGAATTCTGGCGGAAAACGGTGGCCCCATTGAGGAGAACAGAACCACGGCGTGAGCCTCCCCTCTCTGATCACATACACAGCAGATGAAGATACGGCAGCGCCGGAGCAGGCCCTCATGTGCCTGGCCCCTTCCACAGCCCGCTCGTGTAGACCGCGGACCTCACTGAGATCCTCCAGGGCGGCCGGAGTCTCCCTGCCTGCACCAAGGATTCTGCTGCTGCTGGCGGGTGCGCAACAAGGAGGCCCGTGCGCAACCCCCATCTGCCCGCCTGAGGGGTGTCGGGACCTGGCGTCGCAGTGGAGAGACCATCGCAGCGGAGCGGGTAGGTGCCCCCCGCACACCCCTCGGAACACTTTGCGGGCCTGAGCCCAGGACGGGGCCTCGCATCCACTTGGGGTGCCTTCCGCAGCCCCGTTCACAGAGGAGGAGCCCCTCCTGCTTCTTGCCCCCACCCCCGACTGAAGACGTAGCTGTGAGCGGGACACGGGGTGATCAGGGCCTCTTCTCCTGTCTCCCGCTGCAGACAGCGGCACTCGCCACCCAACATCCCCTACCTTAAAAGGCCCAGAGGGCCCACATGAACAGAGTCTGTGAGGGGTGGCACCAGCCCCCAACAAGTGACCTAGGCACTCCTAGTTAGCCCTGACACAGGGTATAGAAATACACAGCTCACCATAAAGCACCTCTCAGCACACCCAGTGCTTTGCCTCAAGTGGAAGACTCGCATTCCCCCACAATCCCTATAGGGGAGTTCATAGCCTCATCCCTTACCCAGGAGGCAACAACGAGAAATCAGCTGCTGGAATCCTCCCAGCCCCCACATGTAGTGTTCTTCGAACAAGACCCCCCTACGTTGAGACCTGCCCCCTCCAATTGTGCTTATAGCCACAATCTATAGGCGGTGCCCCAACGTGCATCCCCGGCAGAACGTCTCTTGAACATACCCCTAGGAGCTACACCACATGATGAAAGGGGTTAGCCTCTGAACAGAGGGCAACGCTGAGGGTTGGGCCCCCACCAGTGGAGTGTGTGCCCTCCTCTGCTTAGCAAACAGTAAGCGGCCCCCACTGAGAGCCGCACAGGCGGATCACCAAGAAGCACAAACGGAATATACATAAGGTGACACTCCGAACCTTGCTAAGGCCTGAGCCCTACGCTGCAAGACCCACCCATTACAAACTCTCTGGAGCCTACCAACAAGATCGGCCCATGCACTAGACTCCCCGGCATTACAGTGGTATCGGAGCCGGAAAGCGACACAAGTGGAGGGTACGGCCCCTGGTCCCAGGGCGTGTGCCTCCTCTCATCATCACAACCCCACCAACCTGGACTCCCTGAATGACATTCCACTATGTACTTTGAGAACTCCACATCACGCCAGTGCAGAGGGTAAGGCCCCCACTCCAGGGGCGTGTGCCTCCTCGCATACAGATATCATATGAACATCCAAAGCAAGCTGGCCAGGTTCGCCTACACCCCACCACACCTGGAACCCGAAACAAACCCTACAATGTCAGTGGAAACTACGGAGACAGGAGCAGCAGCCACGAAGGGAGACATTGCCGTCCTCTTGAGCGAAATTTGAAACATGGGAGCGGACCTTGGCGGCAAAATTGACAGGATGACACAAAGAGTGGACAAAATTGAAGAGAGATTGGAGGGTGTCGAAAACAATCAAGCGTCAATAGATACATTAGAAACCCAACTAGACCTCTGAATGCACAACATTGAGAGGAGGGAGGACGAAATTCATCTGAAAATCGATGATTTAGAAAATAGAGAAAGAAGAAATAACCTACGATTTTTCGGAATGCCGGAACGTGAAGGAGAAACAGAGGAAGACCTCCAGCAAACTGTACATGACATCATCAGAATCCTGGCGGCAGACGAAAACATCGACAAACCGACAATAGAAAGGATACACAGAGCCGGAGGCCCCTCAGGCGGCCTAAGATCCGTCCTCGTCAGATTTCACAAATACCAAGACAGAGCCAGGATACTCACGAAGGCCAGGTCCTGCGATGCGCTCACCCTAGGGGGAGCCCAGATAACCAGTTTTCAAGACCTATCCTCGCTCACCCTGGCCCTGCGGCGTCTCTGTAGCCCCCTAACGAAATGGCTCAAAGAGCAAAAGACTAGATACAGGTGGGGATACCCCTTCTCCCTCACGTTTGAGCACGGAAGTAGGAAGATAATCCTCCGCTCCGAAGAAGAAATCCGGGAGTGCATCGCAAACCTTCTCGGAATTGCCCTAAGTGAAGGAATGCAAGAGGAACCTCTACAAAACACAGCGAGATGGGGGCCATAGGGCCCGAGGAGGAAAAGAGTCAAGGGATCCAGGAAGTATAGACGGCCCAATGACACCCCAGACAGTAACAAGTGAAACGACACAAGTGGGTCTTTCACCGTGGCGATGCATGACTCAACACCATTGTTCAAGGACCACCAGCATTTCAGAATTCAGAGTGGCGGCCCGGCCTGATAAATCACACGACAAGACCATCATCCGTGGCGTGGAGACAAACATATGGTGGAGATGAACTCTAAAACTGCATGTATAATTTCATTTAGTAGTTCGCAATAGCAGTTACTGTTGTTTAATAATCTGTTGTTAAGACCAAAGCACAAAGGGAGAAAAGGGGGGGGGCTCAGAATGTTAATGAGATGTTCGGTGTGGTCGGGGTCGTGTGGTTACGACCCTCACTGGTGATCCAACAGTAGACCAGCAGTAGACACCTGGTCCACCTCGGACGCCATTCAACTGGGACACAGACCCCCACGAAAAACATGAGGGGCGGACAGCGGAAACTGGGGGTAACAGGTATGATGTTTAATACCCAACAGGGCAAGGGGGGGATACACCAAAATGCAAAGCCCCCGTTAATTAGGGGCAGCTATCACACTACTTCCATCGTGGCAATTTCTCGCAAAGGTCAGCGCGACGTAATTATTGAGTTCAACAAACATGACACTGACCGACAGTCATGACGTATCCGGTGACAGGCATGGCATCCTCAAGACTGGCACACTAAATGTCAAGGTGCTTAATTCCCCTACCAAAAGGTCCCTGGTGTCTAGGGAGTTCAAGAGGACGAAACTAGATATACTTTTTTTTACAAGAAACCCGATATAGCAAGGGGGATGAAAGGAAGGTTCTATACACCAAGTTGGGCACAGAATACTGGGGCTCTGGCCCACTAAAGAAAGTGGGAGTCGGCATCTTAGTCAACAAAACGATCCGATTTGAGCTCTTAAAGTCCTGGGCGGATGTCAGCGGCAGAGCGCTAGTACTAGTTGGCAAGATACAAGGTACACTCATCACCCTAGCATCAGTGTATGCACCCAACACTGGACAGTCTAGATTCCTACAACAAACAATCCCGAAGGTCATGAATGAAGCAGAAGGTGAAGTAATATTGGGAGGTGATCTCAAAACATGGATGGACCCAAACCAGAACAGGCAGGCAGGCAACCTGCCCACGACCCCCGCATCCTGTCCGGGACCCCCACCGGCTGCGGGTTTGATGGAAACCTACAAGCCTACTGACGAATGGAGACACATGCATCCAAACCAAACAGGCTTTACCTTTTTTTCGGCACCGTATGCGATGTTCTCAAGAATCGACTACATACACCTAACATCAGATCTCACCACTGCGATGTCTGAAGCCACCATATCGTCTGTCACGTGGTCGGACCATGACATGGTCACGGTCAGTATTGACCAGATGGCCCTCCCCCGCAGGAGCTCCAAATGGCGATGCAACAAGACTCTTCTCAAAGACCCAGTCTTCCAGGAACTACGCGAACTAGGCATTACCCGATATTTTGAGCTGAACAACACATGCAAAATTTCCATGAACACAGTATGGGAAGCTGGCAAAGCTACCTGGAGGGGGATACTCATTAAAGAGGGGACAGTGAAGAAAAGAGAACACCAACTCATAGAAAATAGGCTCCGAAACGAAATCACCCAACTCGATCTCGCGGCACAATCTGCAGATCATGATAGACTACAAAAGATTAAGCTGGCCAACGACAAAAGGGGAGAACTACGACAAATGGAGATAGGTAACATCGCTCGCAAGCTCCAATGTCTGAAGCAAAAGCATTACAAACACTGAGATAAAGCAGGCGCTCTACTTGCCGCGAGACTCCGTGGGCAACACCAGGAGCGATGGGTGCCCATGATCCAAAACGAAGGTGATTCACACGACGCACACCCTCCCAATATCCCTGAAGCATTTGCCAACTTCTACGAGACATTATATACGTCACAATCTGCCCCGCATCCGGAATTGATAACAGATTACATGGATAAAATATCCTTGCCAACTCTCCCGCCAGACATAGCACAAACCTTGGAAGCTCCCATCACTGGAGAAGAAATTGAAGAGGCGATCAAGAGACTTCACACAGGGAAAGCCCCCGGAAATGATGGCTACACAGCAGGGTTTTATAAGACCTTCAAAGATGCCCTTCTCCCCTTCATGGTCGATCTCTTCAATAACATCCTTCAATCCGGAGTGGCCCTGCAATCGTTTTTGGAAGCACTAATAACAGTCATTCCCAAGGAGGGCAAACACCCCAAGCTGTGCGCCTCCTACCGTCCAATATCCCTTCTAAACATCAATGCCAAAATCTACACAAGAGTCCTCATGGCAAGGCTGGAGACACACATGCCGGCAATAATACACAACGATCAAGTAGGTTTCATCTTAGGTAGACAAGGCGCAGACTCCACCCGGAAAACTCTCCATTTAATTCACGAGGCCCATAAATCACCACACACATCAGCCTTACTTTCAGTCGATGCTGAGAAGGCGTTCGATGGAGTCGAATGGCAGTTCCTGGAGGCCACGTTACAGAAAATAGGCTTTGGTCCCACACTCCGTCGAGGAATCAGAGCTGTCTATACTGCCCCAAGAGCATCAGTGGCAGTAAACTCCAATTCTCACGTTGGATTCCTCTCAGTAGGGGAACGAGACAAGGTTGCCCCCTCTCAGCAATACTCTTTGCGCTCTCCCTGGAACTGCTCGCTCACTCGCTTTGAGCAGATCCCACTGTCGAGGGGATGCAGGTGAACGGCAGAGAATATAAACTAGCGTTGTACGCAGATGACATCCTCCTCCACGTGATAAACCCAGCGTCCTCAATCCCACGAGCAATCCAATTAATAGAGGAATATGGCAGACTCTCTGGCTTTAAAATTAATCAAAATAAATCCACTCTCTTCCCACTCCAGGAACCATCCCCAGAACAGCAAACTGTCCTCGAACGCCTTGGGCTGATCATTGGAGGCCCAACACTAAGATACCTGGGGATCAACCTAACAAGACACCTTGATGACCTGTACGAAGCGAACTTTCCTCAACTTCTCGACACCCTTAAGGCTGATCTTAGAAAATGGAAACCGCTTACTATCTCCTGGATGGGGCGCCTAAGCAAAATCAAAATGGTGAGCCTCCCACGTTTCCTGTATCCTTTTCAGGTTCTGCCCATCACAATCCCCGAACACTACTTCAGACAAGTCAAGAAGGCCATACTAGAATTCCTGTGGAATGGAAAGAAACCCAGGATCCCCTACGACATCTTAATACTACCAAAGGAGCTAGGAGGATTTGGCCTTCCGAACATAGAACGCTATTACAAGGCCACACAATTCAGAGTCCTGATCCCGCACCTGCGAGATAGAAAGGACCTTCAATGGGTCCAGCTAGACAACAACAATTTAACACCCGCAACATTAGCAGAATGGTTATGGGTCCCCAGACCGAAGCTCATTAGAAGGCTGCACGAACACCCTATCCTGGGAACGATGTGGAACATATGGAAGAAAGGGAAAGCAATGTCGGGGGTTACAACGTGGCCCTCACCTTTGAGCCATCTCTGGTCCCCTGGGATCAAAGAGGAAATCCCTGAACACGCCAGATACCAGACCTGGTTTGATGCCGGCTTGGAGAGAGTCGTCAACTTTGGAGAGATGGGAAATTCATCTGGATCACGGAACTAGAAGAAGCTCTCCAGCTACACCCGATCCTGGTCTTCTTTTATTTACGGCTGAAAGGCGTACTATCCAGGAAAGAATGGAAAACCACCACACAAAGGGAACTAACACCCTTTGAGACGATTCTGGATACGACCAGCACTTCTAAGGGCCTAATCGCATGAATGTACAGAGCCCTTATCACTAAAGGTGGCAGTACGACCCACACAGGCTGTCTAAAATGTTTCAAAGCTCCAGCCCGAAATGCTGGTGACAATGCAGTAGTGATGCCGACTACTGGCACATGTGGTGGTCCTGCCCCAAAGTTTGCATCTACTTGCAAGAAGTCCTGGGATGGATTAAACAAGTGGACGGCATAGAGAGAGAATTATCCCCTCTCCTGATCCTTTTCAGCCTCGAAGAAGAGGATGAGAAACTGAATAGAGTAAGAGGTCTAGTCTCCCCCCTGCTACTGGCAGCAAGGGCGGGACTGGTTATAAAATGGAAATCCCAGCACCTGCCAGATAAAAAGGACTGGACACAGATTGCCACAAACATCTAAACTATGGAGAAAATAACAGCAGCACTTCATGACAAGGCTGCACTACACGAAGAATCTTGGTGTGACTTTGCCGAGCAGTACATCACAAGCACAGTCACAAATGTCTCGACGCAGCAAAGAGGATAGCACCCACGCGGCGCATTCAGGAGTTGGGCACCATATGATCCATCGCCAATCATCCATGCCTGTCACGGACTTCATTAGAACCTCACAATCGAAAGACGACCAGCGATAAACTTTGTGCGACCCACCACAGTTCACCATAACAATACCACGGACAAGGAAGACTCATGAGCTGGGGAAAGGGGAGGGGGGAAGGGAACAAGACATTAAATTTCCATTCATTTGAACGGAACACGTTGATGTTGTAAAGTAGTGCTGGAGTATGTCGAAGAAGTATTCTGATGTAACCATGAATGCACAGTATATATCCATTTGTATGTTCATTTCCAATGTTAAAATCAATAAAATTCAAGTTTAAAAAAAAAGAAAAACACCCTAGATCCATCCACCCCCACCAACTATAGACCCATCAGAACAGTTCTATAGACCCATCACAACAGTCCCCTTTCTCCTTAAAATAATTGATAAAATAGCCTACACCCAAGAACAAGCCCATCTCGAAACTAACAACCTACTAGGCGACAGACAATCCGGCTTCCGGCCCAAACATAGTACGGAGACAGCATTACTTGATCTAAAAAAATAGATGGATGCACTTAGAAACTCAGGCAAACTATGTATACTACTACTACTACTTGACCTGTCCGCGGCATTTGACTTAGTTGACCATGACAAACTATGCCTAGCTTTATCCAAAAACATTTACTTCACACAAAATGCAACAGACTGGATCAAATAATTCTTATCAGAATGAACTTCTGGAGTAGCCATAGGAGAGGAAGCAGCAGACCCCATACCTGTCCCTATCGGTGAACCCCAAGGGTCATGCCTCTCCCCTACATTATACAATGCTTACAAAAAACTTCTTTTTGCTGCATTGGATGCCATGGGAGTGATATACACCAACTTTGTGGATGATACCCAGATACTCATCCCAATCGCAGGAAATAAAGATTAAGACCCATCATCATAAACAAAATCTATTCCCTCATCCAGAACTGGATGGCAACTAATAGCCTTTGCCTGAATTGCGAAAAGACTGAGATACTTATTGTCAGATCATCATCTCAGCTAAACAAATTGCCCCAAGACTACACCTCTATCAACATAGATGGCACACCCATCCTCACTTCTAACCATGTTAAAACAATAGGGGTTCATTTGGACTCTAGCCTCACCAGGAACAAACACATCAGTTCACTGGCTTCCTCCATAGCCTACATAGACAAACTGATTTCCCTCAGCTGCCAATTTCTTTCTACACAGAACTGCATCACTCTTTCCAGAGCACTCATCTTGTCCAAGTTAGATTACTGTAATATACTATTATTAGGTGATCTATGTGATTATTGCGACGGCCGAAAATGCTGACGTTTTGAACCCTTTACACCACAAATATATGTGGAAGGAGCCCCCCTGTATCCCCCCCATATTAATATTATATTCTATACCCCCCACATCTATATGTGGTGTAAGAGGGGTCAACAAAATAAAAGTCGGCATGTTCGGCCGTCGCAATTGTTAGGTCGACATTTTGGTATGATTCCTTATTAGGTACCTCTAAGACAAATGTATCTAAATTACAACTATTACAAAACAAAGACCTGAGAGCAGCGATAGGTATAAACAAAAGGGACCATATTTCACAACTGAGAAGAGATGCTTAGTGGCTCCCGATTCAAGCCAGAATCCTTTATAAAACGCTCACCACCAGACACAAATGCATTACTCAAAATGCCCCCTCCCATCTTAATGAATGCCTCACCTTAAAAACACCAATCAGACTACTGAGATCCAATACCAGTACCCACCTATTCATCCACCGTTTTAAGAATACGAGAACCAGTGATTCCAGTTTCACTGTTGCAGCCCCCAACGTTGGAATTCCCTCCCTTCCAACATCAGTAACAAAACATCCCATTCCAAATTTAAGAAACTCTTAAAAACCTGGCTTTTTAACAAATATTAAGCACTCTACCTTAGTCCAGGACATAAAACCCTGACTACTGGACTCTCTGCTGTATATATACATATGTACTATTGTAACTTTTTAACAAATATTATGCCCACTGCCTTAGTTCATCACATATCACCATGACTACTGGACTCTTGTTGTATATATATTTGTACCACTGTAACTTTATTAAAGTAACTGTAAAACTATTGCTGTATTTTATGTACCTTCCTCCTATGTAACCAGCAAGTACTATATAACCATTGTAACTTACGCTGTGATATCCCCAGGTTTGGGCGTACCAACAAATGCAAATAAATAAAATAAGCAAGAACAGCTACTTTTTAGCTACTCGTGTATTTTCTGTTACTCGTCCCAAAATCAGAAATCTGAATCTTGAGTGGTTTATATTTCTAACTGAGTACACACAATGGCGATTTTAATATGGTTTCTTTGAATTTGGGAAGTGCATTTTATATTTAGGCAGAGAGAACACCAGACTTTAGCTGAGTAGTCTCAATATCAATTATTTGTTATGTTACAAAGCTTTTAGACTGTGCCCCACCTTATTGGTCTCAGAGCTCCTGGACTTGCCTGGAAGTTGGCATTTTGTGTCCCGGTCTGGGCAATCCAGTCCTTAGTCTGCAGAGGGGAAAGAAGCAGAAGAGACATAAGAGGACAGCTGACAAGGGCGTGGTTACCACAGAGGGAAGGGAGGATGCAGATGGGGAAGCCATTTTTGTGGTAGCTTGTGTGCATGTAGATCCAGTCACATAAATAAAGAAAACCATGTACCTTCAAATATGTTTCGAAATCAACTGTACTATCTAAATGTGACAGTTTCCAAAAGCAATAGGTAATAAAAATAAGTAGTGTTTGGCCACGTGATGGGTTTGAGATGTGCTCAAGCGGACCCTTGAAGACTGAAAGATCTGGGATTGCGCAGACAGCTGTTTGAAGTGATGGAGCACAAGGCGAAAGTAAAGCGCACAAAAATGGAAGAGTCTGAACCGTAACTGCATCGCAACATGCTGGCATACAGGTGTGATTGGTTTGGAAATTTGAAATGCCCTGTGAGATTAAGGTTTAGATAAAGGACGCTAAAAAAAAACATCAAAACTGTCAAAATGGTGTTTATGTAGTTCCAAAGAATTGCATATGTTTGGGTCATGTGAGCTCCTTCAGACTTTATGGCCATTTTCAAATGATTGTAACGTGGCTTAAAATTGCAGCTATTTCTGGGCTAATCATCGAAACTTGAACCAGGCTGATTTGACCCACGTTAAGTCATGGATCTTCGGTTGGTTAGTTTGGACGCCCTCTCAAAATGTCAGATGTACACATGATTTACACGCAGTAGTCCACCAACAATGATAAGAGGCGCGACACAAAACAATTTACATTACATTAGATTAGATTACATGTGATTTACTTCTGCCCCTGACATGTGAGGTGAATATGGTTTGCGTTTTCGGCTTCAGCATCAAAGCCCCTCAAAGAGTAACATTTGTCTGACCCGTTTGGAGGAAATGGATACTTTTTTCAAGATTGCCACCTCCTCATTAATTGCATGAATTTCAAACTTCACCCGATAACAATATTAAGGTTTTATGTGCCATTTGAGGTACTGTGTTAAATTACTCAGCTGTTACGTGCATTTCAAACTTCTGTTGATCAAGCTTTTAAGGTGTCATTTCTCATCAGTATTTTTTGCTGACTGTGAGGGACTACTTTTGACCACTACAATGTCATCTTGTAGAGTGTTATGCCCTATTGGGAGTGTATTACTCAATCAGAACGTGTTTCATAATAATCTTATTTCTGTACCTTATGCATGGTGTCTTTAGCAAGCATGTGAGGCACTCCCACCACTGCCCTCTGCAGATAGCCTCCTATTTCCCTTTCTCACTTTGCCACTGTCAGACCCTGTCCATCTGTCTTTATCAGTGTCATTTTCTCTCTCAAGCTCTCTCTCTCTCTCCTTCTCTCTCTCGTTCTCTCTATCTCTCTCACACACACTCACTCTCTCTAAATACAATGTACACCATGTGCAATAAAGCTCTGGGATTTGTCAGATCAGGGATGGGAGCAGCCTGTGCACTCCACTCATTGCCATACGTGAAGTCCTGTGGATTGTGGTAGGCGAGAACCTTTGGCTTAGTGATAGGGCAGCCTGAGATATGAATACCACAGGCATGTCATGTGCACTAAAGCTGTGAAGGGTTTTATTTTTTAAATATAAACTTTATAGGCGCTTCACATACAGAATAGAGGTCAAACCATTGTACAACCAGATATTGTGGATCAGTATAATGCACTAATATATGAAGCTAAAACTTTAATTTGTTAGTATCCTAATAATGGTGTGCAGATGGATATAAGAGGATAGACAGACAAAATAAGGACAAAGCCAGAGGAAGGAGGGAATACGTTTGGGGGAGCAGAAGGGAGTCAAGTGTGGCGTGCCGCTGGGTACAAAACAGCGTATTAGGGAGGTAGCAAATAGTGGTTCATCTGCATGCTTATCCAAGTTGTTCATCCAAGTATCGTTGTATTTCTTTCAGGCGTTTTCCTGAATTTATTTTAAAGAGGTCTGTCACAGGAGACTAGAGAGTGGCATTTCCAGTTTCTCAGCATTACTTGCTAAAGCATGCAAAGGCCATAGGTGTCTACTCTCCTCTGGGTCTTGGTGAGATCCAGATGAACCTAAGATTGCCAGTCACGGGTCTAGATGTAGTCTGCTGTGTAACACTGGTTATAGTTTATCCCCTACTTCTTTCCAAATGTGTAACACCTTGCTACCTTTCCACACCATGTGCTAGCGGGTCGCTCCACTTGCTCCGCAGTAGCTACAATCATCATTATTTTTATCCCATCTTAAACACCCTGGGGGCTAGTATGGTTTTGAAGATGTTTTTAATAGAACACTGACATGCTTCCCTTCAGCCAAATCACAGGACCGTAATTAGCACCGAGGTCCCTTTGCGGCACCCTACTTTAACGGCTGGTAAAACAAGCCGTTAAGGTCGGGTCCCGCAAAGGGAACTCGTAGTAAGGCGGTAAGGGTTTACTGGTACCGGTGCCCTTACCGTTACCGGTAAACCCTTACCGCCTACCGTGTAATGAGGCCCCAAGTTAGCATTGTGCATCAAAGGGTGTAAGTGGTATGATGAGCATTGTCCAGGCATCCCCTGGATTTAGCCGTGATACACGAGGATTCGTATGAGATGAACAACACCAGATCTATCTACTGGCAGTAGCTAGGAATTCTCTGAAGACTCGGGATTTACCCCAGCTGGCGAACCAATGCATAAAGCCGTGAGGGCTTTCATAAAATCGGTATCATACCAAAATGTAGAATGCAATTACTGAGAAGCCAACAATACCGAATTTCGAGAGCCCCATTTTACCGACTATATATGTTGGGGGGTGACTACATTAATATAAATAGTGGAGGGGCATCGTAGGGGTTGCTGGGGGTGTCCCCGCATATATATGTAGTAAATGTGGTTAAAAGAAATAAATGCAGTATTTTAGGCTTCAGAATTTTATTTTTGAAATGTTCGCATAGATGTGTGTGCAAGCTCTGACTGGGTTTGGCTGCATGTCCAAGCAACACCTGCACCCAGCCTTTTCTGTCAAAAAAATTGCTCCTCAAGTCTGAGGATCTCTCTCAGCTCTGTTTTTCTATCTACAAATCTAGAAATCCTCATGCTTCCATAAATCCTTTCTGCTCCCTAAGTGGCATGACATCACTGACTAAAAACTTCTACCTTATGTAATAAAGTCCTCTGTCTTACTCTGTGGTCATTTATTGAGGTTACCCAAGGGGGCAGGGTCCTCCCCAAGCTGTAAATGATAATCCCTGGGAAGTAAGGGGCGATTCTCTTGTCACCCTCACTTAGACCTATTCATTGGGCAGAGGACAGTCACAAGTCAGGTAATGATAGCACTGGCCCTTTAACAACATTACATGCAGCCCCAGAATCTCACACAGCAATGTGTACATCCTCCCAGACACAGGCTAAGAGAAATGCAGCTTCCCCAGAAAACATTGTAATAGCTCCAGAGCGCTTGCCAGGCTCGCCAGGTGGCCCTGATGCAGATGGAGCCCCGCAGCGTGCATGGGCAGACACGAACAGGGAAGGAAAATGGTGGGCACACTTTTTATAGGTGCAGTCTGCCTTTGCCACAGCAAATCTACTACAGAATCAACGACACTTGATCTTAATGTAGAAATGTATGCCAGGGCCCCAATCAATATCCAACACGAGTGCAAATGTAAAAATCTGATTGCCCACGTGGGGGAGTGTCCTCAGTGTATAAAAAGGCCCAGCTCAGGTGGTTAGAGCAGGAGTTTGGAGAGACAAGGAGGAGAGAAGGGGGTGCCAGAGACAAGACAGCAGATAGGTGATCAGGGAGAGGAGGTCAAGGTGAAGAAAGAGGGATTGGTTTAGAGCAGCAGGACATGGCTGGATTAGAATACCAGGAGAAGGATGGTTTAGAACAGCAGGAGAAGGTGAGCATGCTGGGTGGAAAAAAACTTTAGAACAACAGCAGGAGGTTGGAACAGAACACCAAGAGGAGGCTGGTTTAGGACGGCAGGAGGCAGTTGTAGTATAACATAACAAAGAAGTTGCGATGAACATCAGAAAGATGGAACAGCATAACAAGAAGAAGTTGGAACATGACACCTGGAGGATTTTGGAACAGACCCTCAGACCGAGATTGATGTTAGCAGTTAAGACATGCAGGAGGCTAATGAGGCCGTAGCTAGAAAGAACAGGAAGGAATCAGAAGGCACACTTGGCCCAATATAGTGGTTGGAGGTGAGACTCTAGTTAAGAGAGGTGGAGCCCATGGAGGATGGATGACAAGCATGTGGCAAGGCGTTGAGTAGGAGCAGTAACAAAGCATGTGCAGGGAGGCTTGCTACAGCCGGGAAAGCAGGGCCCTAGGGTAGAGAGGTGCTGGAACCCTCAGGAACCTGCTGATACAAACTGCGAAGAGTTAATATGGCCGGCCCCACTGGGGAGTATGAGAGAATCTCTAATTGTGCTTGTACTTGCTGGAGGAAATTGAACACTGCAAATTAACAAGGGGGTCCTGGGAGTCCCTCTGCCAGACATTAGTCTTAGTTATGAGAGACTTACCCAGAGTCTTTAGGGTAAGTTACTCGGGAAATCCATATGTGGACCCCTTAATAATAATAATTTGACATTTATATAGCGCTACGAACCCTCAGGTATCTGAGCGCTGCTTATTATTACCCACGGTGTGTGGTGCTCATTTATCGACCTCGGAAGGATGAAAGGCTGAGTTTGGCCCGACCGGGATTCGAACCTGCGTTAGCAGACTCTGCACGGATGTCAAAGCGAGCGCTCTACTCGCTGTGCCACTTGACCTTTGCTCACAATTCTCAGAGAGGCACAGATCCACCCTACTGATGAGGTCCAACCAGACCGAAACACGTGTCTGGGGTTTCTGACAGTACTCTTGTTCAGAGGAGAATTGCCTAGCATTTCAGTGCTGGACTGCCCCAGGGCAGGACAAAGACTGATATGTTTGGAATATTTTTTCTCTGTGAAAGATAGTGAGCTAAAGACTCTGGGTAAGTCTCTCGTAACCAGGACTAATGTCTGGCAGAGGGACTCCCATGACCTCCCTTGTTCATTTGGAAACCGAACACTGCCTGGACTGAATGTAAAATCCCAGGTGATGGTCATATGCAAGTCAAGCATTGGTTCCAATGAGTAACCATGGAGCAACACTCCAAATCTAATCTTTTTAGGACCAGGACATTGTGATTGCGGTGTATTATTGTGGTGAGACATTACTATTTATTTGCTTTGTTAGATTCTATCAGAGTATGGAAATGAAAAGCTATCTTGACTATTCCAAGGCGAACATTTTGGCTTTGGGACTGTTAATTACTTCCAAAAGGCAATGTTTGAAAGACCCCCACTATAACTCAGAAGCCTGGGAGATCATTGAGGGTAAAAATAAGGCTTCATAATGAGCGAGTAGGGGAGGCCAACCTTGTCAACCTTTTCAGAGGGGTTGAGGGCAAAGACTCTACCTGAACCATTGATGTATTTTCCCCCTGTCCTCAGAAAACTACTAACAAAAGAAATAGTGTGTTGTAAAAGTAAACCAACCTTGGTCTTGTCTATTGACCCATGTCTATGATAGGATACTACTTAGTCCTTTTATCCCTGTCCTATGGTTTCCACATCTAGAGCCTTGAGGGAGTAACAATATGAGCTATTTTTCCCGGTGTATTGATATAAAACATTTTTAAAATTATTTATTTATTTGTTACAGTTGGTGAACCAACTTTTCAAATATAAAATAACAATACAGTGTATCAACAAGTTGCACAAAAAAACAATCATGCAATGGATCCCAGGATGCACACAATCACAGTAGAAATCACAATACTCATCATAATCATGATAAAATACAATTCATTTTATCTTTTTTCATTGTTCTCGCTTGGCCTCTTACGTTCCTGGTAATATTATTTCTAAAAATTGCACAATGGCAATCTGAACAGTTACTCTTGAGCTAGAAAACAGCATATTCCAAATTTGATCATAATCTACATGATTCTGTACAATAAGTTTCTTCCCAAAACATTTGGCCCTTGTTGCTTCTAATGCAGTGCACTTGATTACAAGGTGCTGTAACATTTCCCTCTGCTCCCTTAGCAAACAGAATCGGCAATAATTTTGGTCTCTTGGTATTAGTCACCTTCTCCATAGGCTATATCTTGTTTCATGCTGATTCAATCTAAATTTTAGCAGTTTTCGACGATGTGAGTGCGATGGAGATTTTACCAAATAATCAGCCATCACACCACACCTTTTAAGGCCAAAAGCGCTAGAATTAAAATCCCTCAGTTTTGAACATAGTGCCAAGTTGCCAACCCAGTCATATTCATAGATCTTTCTCTTCGCACGATCTGGGTTGGATAATAGCAGCTCAATTGTTACCACGTCATCAGCTGCTGTCATTTAGGGTATGGTGTCGCCACCTTCTTGATAAACCATCATTAGATGTGAGTATGTTTTGAGCTAAGATATTCAAGAAGGATGGTTTCACCAACCCTTCTAATAGTTTTCGCAACAGGGCACACTGTTTCCATAATACTTGGGAATGCAAAGAGGCTAAACCTAGTTCGAATCGCAGTAACGCCAAGGGTGTCCCAGGGCGACAATGTTAAAACTGCTTTCCAGTATTTTGCTTCCCAAGCATCCCAAAAACAACTGTCTCGCGGAGCAAACGCCTCTACCCCATACAGTAAGATCGGAACTACCTTCGACCTATAAAGGTTTATAACATGTTTGAATGTGAACTTCCCAAATTTTCTTAGCAGTATCTTTGACTGCGAGATCAACGGTTCTAATTTAGCTTTGATTTTGCAGGTTTGAATTTTTAAAGTTTTTTGATGTTCAATGTGAACTCCCAGATACTTATATCTTGGAACCACTGAGAGTTCACATTGATGTAAAGACCACCTCAAATTGTGTATCTTTGAGTTTTTGTTGCAAATTAAGATTTGCGATTTGGCGGTGTTCACAATTAAATTGTTGGCAATCGTATACATTTCTAATTGTTTCAGCATATTTTGTAACCCACTAGGTGTCTGCGAAAGCAAGACTAAATCGACTGCATATAATTAAATATGCTATCTTTTGGTGACCAATGCGAGACGCATCAGTAATGCAATTCGTCAATGCCGGACCCAAATCGAGAATAAAGAAACGATCAAGTAGGTTTCATCTTAGGTAGACAAGGCGCAGACTCCACCCGGAAAACTCTCCATTTAATTCACGAGGCCCATAAATCACCACACACATCAGCCTTACTTTCAGTCGATGCTGAGAAGGCGTTCGATGGAGTCGAATGGCAGTTCCTGGAGGCCACGTTACAGAAAATAGGCTTTGGTCCCACACTCCGTCGAGGAATCAGAGCTGTCTATACTGCCCCAAGAGCATCAGTGGCAGTAAACTCCAATTCTCACGTTGGATTCCTCTCAGTAGGGGAACGAGACAAGGTTGCCCCCTCTCAGCAATACTCTTTGCGCTCTCCCTGGAACTGCTCGCTCACTCGCTTTGAGCAGATCCCACTGTCGAGGGGATGCAGGTGAACGGCAGAGAATATAAACTAGCGTTGTACGCAGATGACATCCTCCTCCACGTGATAAACCCAGCGTCCTCAATCCCACGAGCAATCCAATTAATAGAGGAATATGGCAGACTCTCTGGCTTTAAAATTAATCAAAATAAATCCACTCTCTTCCCACTCCAGGAACCATCCCCAGAACAGCAAACTGTCCTCGAACGCCTTGGGCTGATCATTGGAGGCCCAACACTAAGATACCTGGGGATCAACCTAACAAGACACCTTGATGACCTGTACGAAGCGAACTTTCCTCAACTTCTCGACACCCTTAAGGCTGATCTTAGAAAATGGAAACCGCTTACTATCTCCTGGATGGGGCGCCTAAGCAAAATCAAAATGGTGAGCCTCCCACGTTTCCTGTATCCTTTTCAGGTTCTGCCCATCACAATCCCCGAACACTACTTCAGACAAGTCAAGAAGGCCATACTAGAATTCCTGTGGAATGGAAAGAAACCCAGGATCCCCTACGACATCTTAATACTACCAAAGGAGCTAGGAGGATTTGGCCTTCCGAACATAGAACGCTATTACAAGGCCACACAATTCAGAGTCCTGATCCCGCACCTGCGAGATAGAAAGGACCTTCAATGGGTCCAGCTAGACAACAACAATTTAACACCCGCAACATTAGCAGAATGGTTATGGGTCCCCAGACCGAAGCTCATTAGAAGGCTGCACGAACACCCTATCCTGGGAACGATGTGGAACATATGGAAGAAAGGGAAAGCAATGTCGGGGGTTACAACGTGGCCCTCACCTTTGAGCCATCTCTGGTCCCCTGGGATCAAAGAGGAAATCCCTGAACACGCCAGATACCAGACCTGGTTTGATGCCGGCTTGGAGAGAGTCGTCAACTTTGGAGAGATGGGAAATTCATCTGGATCACGGAACTAGAAGAAGCTCTCCAGCTACACCCGATCCTGGTCTTCTTTTATTTACGGCTGAAAGGCGTACTATCCAGGAAAGAATGGAAAACCACCACACAAAGGGAACTAACACCCTTTGAGACGATTCTGGATACGACCAGCACTTCTAAGGGCCTAATCGCATGAATGTACAGAGCCCTTATCACTAAAGGTGGCAGTACGACCCACACAGGCTGTCTAAAATGTTTCAAAGCTCCAGCCCGAAATGCTGGTGACAATGCAGTAGTGATGCCGACTACTGGCACATGTGGTGGTCCTGCCCCAAAGTTTGCATCTACTTGCAAGAAGTCCTGGGATGGATTAAACAAGTGGACGGCATAGAGAGAGAATTATCCCCTCTCCTGATCCTTTTCAGCCTCGAAGAAGAGGATGAGAAACTGAATAGAGTAAGAGGTCTAGTCTCCCCCCTGCTACTGGCAGCAAGGGCGGGACTGGTTATAAAATGGAAATCCCAGCACCTGCCAGATAAAAAGGACTGGACACAGATTGCCACAAACATCTAAACTATGGAGAAAATAACAGCAGCACTTCATGACAAGGCTGCACTACACGAAGAATCTTGGTGTGACTTTGCCGAGCAGTACATCACAAGCACAGTCACAAATGTCTCGACGCAGCAAAGAGGATAGCACCCACGCGGCGCATTCAGGAGTTGGGCACCATATGATCCATCGCCAATCATCCATGCCTGTCACGGACTTCATTAGAACCTCACAATCGAAAGACGACCAGCGATAAACTTTGTGCGAACCACCACAGTTCACCATAACAATACCACGGACAAGGAAGACTCATGAGCTGGGGAAAGGGGAGGGGGGAAGGGAACAAGACATTAAATTTCCATTCATTTGAACGGAACACGTTGATGTTGTAAAGTAGTGCTGGAGTATGTCGAAGAAGTATTCTGATGTAACCATGAATGCACAGTATATATCCATTTGTATGTTCATTTCCAATGTTAAAATCAATAAAATTCAAGTTTAAAAAAAAAGAAAAACACCCTAGATCCATCCACCCCCACCAACTATAGACCCATCACAACAGTTCTATAGACCCATCACAACAGTCCCCTTTCTCCTTAAAATAATTGATAAAATAGCCTACACCCAAGAACAAGCCCATCTCGAAACTAACAACCTACTAGGCGACAGACAATCCGGCTTCCGGCCCAAACATAGTACGGAGACAGCATTACTTGATCTAAAAAAATAGATGGATGCACTTAGAAACTCAGGCAAACTATGTATACTACTACTACTACTTGACCTGTCCGCGGCATTTGACTTAGTTGACCATGACAAACTATGCCTAGCTTTATCCAAAAACATTTACTTCACACAAAATGCAACAGACTGGATCAAATAATTCTTATCAGAATGAACTTCTGGAGTAGCCATAGGAGAGGAAGCAGCAGACCCCATACCTGTCCCTATCGGTGAACCCCAAGGGTCATGCCTCTCCCCTACATTATACAATGCTTACAAAAAACTTCTTTTTGCTGCATTGGATGCCATGGGAGTGATATACACCAACTTTGTGGATGATACCCAGATACTCATCCCAATCGCAGGAAATAAAGATTAAGACCCATCATCATAAACAAAATCTATTCCCTCATCCAGAACTGGATGGCAACTAATAGCCTTTGCCTGAATTGCGAAAAGACTGAGATACTTATTGTCAGATCATCATCTCAGCTAAACAAATTGCCCCAAGACTACACCTCTATCAACATAGATGGCACACCCATCCTCACTTCTAACCATGTTAAAACAATAGGGGTTCATTTGGACTCTAGCCTCACCAGGAACAAACACATCAGTTCACTGGCTTCCTCCATAGCCTACATAGACAAACTGATTTCCCTCAGCTGCCAATTTCTTTCTACACAGAACTGCATCACTCTTTCCAGAGCACTCATCTTGTCCAAGTTAGATTACTGTAATATACTATTATTAGGTGATCTATGTGATTATTGCGACGGCCGAAAATGCTGACGTTTTGAACCCTTTACACCACAAATATATGTGGAAGGAGCCCCCCTGCATCCCCCCCATATTAATATTATATTCTATACCCCCCACATCTATATGTGGTGTAAGAGGGGTCAACAAAATAAAAGTCGGCATGTTCGGCCGTCGCAATTGTTAGGTCGACATTTTGGTATGATTCCTTATTAGGTACCTCTAAGACAAATGTATCTAAATTACAACTATTACAAAACAAAGCCCTGAGAGCAGCGATAGGTATAAACAAAAGGGACCATATTTCACAACTGAGAAGAGATGCTTATTGGCTCCCGATTCAAGCCAGAATCCTTTATAAAACGCTCACCATCACACACAAATGCATTACTCAAAATGCCCCCTCCCATCTTAATGAATGCCTCACCTTAAAAACACCAATCAGACTACTGAGATCCAATACCAGTACCCACCTATTCATCCACCGTTTTAAGAATACGAGAACCAGTGATTCCAGTTTCACTGTTGCAGCCCCCAACGTTGGAATTCCCTCCCTACCAACATCAGTAACAAAACATCCCATTCCAAATTTAAGAAACTCTTAAAAACCTGGCTTTTTAACAAATATTAAGCACTCTACCTTAGTCCAGGACATAAAACCCTGACTACTGGACTCTCTGCTGTATATGTACATATGTACTATTGTAACTTTTTAACAAATATTATGCCCACTGCCTTAGTCCATCACATATCACCATGACTACTGGACTCTTTGTTGTATATATATTTGTACCACTGTAACTTTATTAAAGTAACTGTAAAACTATTACTGTATTTTATGTACCTTCCTCCTATGTAACCAGCAAGTACTATATAACCATTGTAATTTACGCTGTGATATCCCCAGGTTTGGGCGTACCAACAAATGCAAATAAATAAAATAAGCAAGAACAGCTACTTTTTAGCTACTCGTGTATTTTCTGTTACTTGTCCCAAAATCAGAAATCTGAATCTTGAGTGGTTTATATTTCTAACTGAGTACACAAAATGGCGATTTTAATATGGTTTCTTTGAATTTGGTAAGTGCATTTTATATTTAGGCAGAGAGAACACCAGACTTTAGCTGAGTAGTCTCAATATCAATTATTTGTTATGTTACAAAGCTTTTAGACTGTGCCCCACCTTATTGGTCTCAGAGCTCCTGGACTTGCCTGGAAGTTGGTATTTTGTGTCCCGGTCTGGGCAATCCAGTCCTTAGTCTGCAGAGGGGAAAGAAGCAGAAGAGACATAAGAGGACAGCTGACAAGGGCGTGGTTACCACAGAGGGAAGGGAGGATGCAGATGGGGAAGCCATTTTAGTGGTAGCTTGTGTGCACGTAGATCCAGTCACATAAATAAAGAAAACCATGTACCTTCAAATATGTTTCGAAATCAACTGTACTATCTAAATGTGACAGTTTCCAAAAGCCATAGGTAATAAAAATAAGTAGTGTTTGGCCACGTGATGGGTTCGAGATGTGCTCAAGCGGACCCTTGCAGACTGAAAGATCTGGGATTGCGCAGACAGCTGTTTGAAGTGATGGAGCACAAGGCGAAAGTAAAGCGCACAAAAATGGAAGAGTCTGAACCGTAACTGCATCGCAACATGCTGGCATACAGGTGTGATTGGTTTGGAAATTTGAAATGCCCTGTGAGATTAAGGTTTAGATAAAGGACGCTAAAAAAAAACATCAAAACTGTCAAAATGGTGTTTATGTAGTTCCAAAGAATTGCATATGTTTGGGTCATGTGAGCTCCTTCAGACTTTATGGCCATTTTCAAATGATTGTAACGTGGCTTAAAATTGCAGCTATTTCTGGGCTAATCATCGAAACTTGAACCAGGCTGATTTGACCCACGTTAAGTCATGGATCTTCGGTTGGTTAGTTTGGACGCCCTCTCAAAATGTCAGATGTACACATGATTTACACGCAGTAGTCCACCAACAATGATAAGAGGCGCGACACAAAACAATTTACATTACATTAGATTAGATTACATGTGATTTACTTCTGCCCCTGACATGTGAGGTGAATATGGTTTGCGTTTTCGGCTTCAGCATCAAAGCCCCTCAAAGAGTAACATTTGTCTGACCCGTTTGGAGGAAATGGATACTTTTTTCAAGATTGCCACCTCCTCATTAATTGCATGAATTTCAAACTTCACCCGATAACAATATTAAGGTTTTATGTGCCATTTGAGGTACTGTGTTAAATTACTCAGCTGTTACGTGCATTTCAAACTTCTGTTGATCAAGCTTTTAAGGTGTCATTTCTCATCAGTATTTTTTGCTGACTGTGAGGGACTACTTTTGACCACTACAATGTCATCTTGTAGAGTGTTATGCCCTATTGGGAGTATATTACTCAATCAGAACGTGTTTCATAATAATCTTATTTCTGTACCTTATGCATGGTGTCTTTAGCAAGCATGTGAGGCACTCCCACCACTGCCCTCTGCAGATAGCCTCCTATTTCCCTTTCTCACTTTGCCACTGTCAGACCCTGTCCATCTGTCTTTATCAGTGTCATTTTCTCTCTCAAGCTCTCTCTCTCTCTCTTTCTCTCTCTCGTTCTCTCTATCTCTCTCACACACACTCACTCTCTCTAAATACAATGTACACCATGTGCAATAAAGCTCTGGGATTTGTCAGATCAGGGATGGGAGCAGCCTGTGCACTCCACTCATTGCCATACGTGAAGTCCTGTGGATTGTGGTAGGCGAGAACCTTTGGCTTAGTGATAGGGCAGCCTGAGATATGAATACCACAGGCATGTCATGTGCACTAAAGCTGTGAAGGGTTTTATTTTTTAAATATAAACTTTATAGGCGCTTCACATACAGAATAGAGGTCAAACCATTGTACAACCAGATATTGTGGATCAGTATAATGCACTAATATATGAAGCTAAAACTTTAATTTGTTAGTATCCTAATAATGGTGTGCAGATGGATATAAGAGGATAGACAGACAAAATAAGGACAAAGCCAGAGGAAGGAGGGAATACGTTTGGGGGAGCAGAAGGGAGTCAAGTGTGGCGTGCCGCTGGGTACAAAACAGCGTATTAGGGAGGTAGCAAATAGTGGTTCATCTGCATGCTTATCCAAGTTGTTCATCCAAGTATCGTTGTATTTCTTTCAGGCGTTTTCCTGAATTTATTTTAAAGAGGTCTGTCACAGGAGACTAGAGAGTGGCATTTCCAGTTTCTCAGCATTACTTGCTAAAGCATGCAAAGGCCATAGGTGTCTACTCTCCTCTGGGTCTTGGTGAGATCCAGATGAACCTAAGATTGCCAGTCACGGGTCTAGATGTAGTCTGCTGTGTAACACTGGTTATAGTTTATCCCCTACTTCTTTCCAAATGTGTAACACCTTGCTACCTTTCCACACCATGTGCTAGCGGGTCGCTCCACTTGCTCCGCAGTAGCTACAATCATCATTATTTTTATCCCATCTTAAACACCCTGGGGGCTAGTATGGTTTTGAAGATGTTTTTAATAGAACACTGACATGCTTCCCTTCAGCCAAATCACAGGACCGTAATTAGCACCGAGGTCCCTTTGCGGCACCCTACTTTAACGGCTGGTAAAACCAGCCGTTAAGGTCGGGTCCCGCAAAGGGAACTCGTAGTAAGGCGGTAAGGGTTTACTGGTACCGGTGCCCTTACCGTTACCGGTAAACCCTTACCGCCTACCGTGTAATGAGGCCCCAAGTTAGCATTGTGCATCAAAGGGTGTAAGTGGTATGATGAGCATTGTCCAGGCATCCCCTGGATTTAGCCGTGATACACGAGGATTCGTATGAGATGAACAACACCAGATCTATCTACTGGCAGTAGCTAGGAATTCTCTGAAGACTCGGGATTTACCCCAGCTGGCGAACCAATGCATAAAGCCGTGAGGGCTTTCATAAAATCGGTATCATACCAAAATGTAGAATGCAATTACTGAGAAGCCAACAATACCGAATTTCGAGAGCCCCATTTTACCGACTATATATGTTGGGGGGTGACTACATTAATATAAATAGTGGAGGGGCATCGTAGGGGTTGCTGGGGGTGTCCCCGCATATATATGTAGTAAATGTGGTTAAAAGAAATAAATGCAGTATTTTAGGCTTCAGAATTTTATTTTTGAAATGTTCGCATAGATGTGTGTGCAAGCTCTGACTGGGTTTGGCTGCATGTCCAAGCAACACCTGCACCCAGCCTTTTCTGTCAAAAAAATTGCTCCTCAAGTCTGAGGATCTCTCTCAGCTCTGTTTTTCTATCTACAAATCTAGAAATCCTCATGCTTCCATAAATCCTTTCTGCTCCCTAAGTGGCATGACATCACTGACTAAAAACTTCTACCTTATGTAATAAAGTCCTCTGTCTTACTCTGTGGTCATTTATTGAGGTTACCCAAGGGGGCAGGGTCCTCCCCAAGCTGTAAATGATAATCCCTGGGAAGTAAGGGGCGATTCTCTTGTCACCCTCACTTAGACCTATTCATTGGGCAGAGGACAGTCACAAGTCAGGTAATGATAGCACTGGCCCTTTAACAACATTACATGCAGCCCCAGAATCTCACAGCAATGTGTACATCCTCCCAGACACAGGCTAAGAGAAATGCAGCTTCCCCAGAAAACATTGTAATAGCTCCAGAGCGCTTGCCAGGCTCGCCAGGTGGCCCTGATGCAGATGGAGCCCCGCAGCGTGCATGGGCAGACACGAACAGGGAAGGAAAATGGTGGGCACACTTTTTATAGGTGCAGTCTGCCTTTGCCACAGCAAATCTACTACAGAATCAACGACACTTGATCTTAATGTAGAAATGTATGCCAGGGCCCCAATCAATATCCAACACGAGTGCAAATGTAAAAATCTGATTGCCCACGTGGGGGAGTGTCCTCAGTGTATAAAAAGGCCCAGCTCAGGTGGTTAGAGCAGGAGTTTGGAGAGACAAGGAGGAGAGAAGGGGGTGCCAGAGACAAGACAGCAGATAGGTGATCAGGGAGAGGAGGTCAAGGTGAAGAAAGAGGGATTGGTTTAGAGCAGCAGGACATGGCTGGATTAGAATACCAGGAGAAGGATGGTTTAGAACAGCAGGAGAAGGTGAGCATGCTGGGTGGAAAAAAACTTTAGAACAACAGCAGGAGGTTGGAACAGAACACCAAGAGGAGGCTGGTTTAGGACGGCAGGAGGCAGTTGTAGTATAACATAACAAAGAAGTTGCGATGAACATCAGAAAGATGGAACAGCATAACAAGAAGAAGTTGGAACATGACACCTGGAGGATTTTGGAACAGACCCTCAGACCGAGATTGATGTTAGCAGTTAAGACATGCAGGAGGCTAATGAGGCCGTAGCTAGAAAGAACAGGAAGGAATCAGAAGGCACACTTGGCCCAATATAGTGGTTGGAGGTGAGACTCTAGTTAAGAGAGGTGGAGCCCATGGAGGATGGATGACAAGCATGTGGCAAGGCGTTGAGTAGGAGCAGTAACAAAGCATGTGCAGGGAGGCTTGCTACAGCCGGGAAAGCAGGGCCCTAGGGTAGAGAGGTGCTGGAACCCTCAGGAACCTGCTGATACAAACTGCGAAGAGTTAATATGGCCGGCCCCACTGGGGAGTATGAGAGAATCTCTAATTGTGCTTGTAGTTGCTGGAGGAAATTGAACACTGCAAATTAACAAGGGGGTCCTGGGAGTCCCTCTGCCAGACATTAGTCTTAGTTATGAGAGACTTACCCAGAGTCTTTAGGGTAAGTTACTAGGGAAATCCATATGTGGACCCCTTAATAATAATAATTTGACATTTATATAGCGCTACGAACCCTCAGGTATCTGAGCGCTGCTTATTATTACCCACGGTGTGTGGTGCTCATTTATCGACCTCGGAAGGATGAAAGGCTGAGTTTGGCCCGACCGGGATTCGAACCTGCGTTAGCAGACTCTGCACGGATGTCAAAGCGAGCGCTCTACTCGCTGTGCCACTTGACCTTTGCTCACAATTCTCAGAGAGGCACAGATCCACCCTACTGATGAGGTCCAACCAGACCGAAACACGTGTCTGGGGTTTCTGACAGTACTCTTGTTCAGAGGAGAATTGCCTAGCATTTCAGTGCTGGACTGCCCCAGGGCAGGACAAAGACTGATATGTTTGGAATATTTTTTCTCTGTGAAAGATAGTGAGCTAAAGACTCTGGGTAAGTCTCTCGTAACCAGGACTAATGTCTGGCAGAGGGACTCCCATGACCTCCCTTGTTCATTTGGAAACCGAACACTGCCTGGACTGAATGTAAAATCCCAGGTGATGGTCATATGCAAGTCAAGCATTGGTTCCAATGAGTAACCATGGAGCAACACTCCAAATCTAATCTTTTTAGGACCAGGACATTGTGATTGCGGTGTATTATTGTGGTGAGACATTACTATTTATTTGCTTTGTTAGATTCTATCAGAGTATGGAAATGAAAAGCTATCTTGACTATTCCAAGGCGAACATTTTGGCTTTGGGACTGTTAATTACTTCCAAAAGGCAATGTTTGAAAGACCCCCACTATAACTCAGAATCCTGGGAGATCATTGAGGGTAAAAATAAGACTTCATAATGAGCGAGTAGGGGAGGCCAACCTTGTCAACCTTTTCAGAGGGGTTGAGGGCAAAGACTCTACCTGAACCATTGATGTATTTTCCCCCTGTCCTCAGAAAACTACTAACAAAAGAAATAGTGTGTTGTAAAAGTAAACCAACCTTGGTATTGTCTATTGACCCATGTCTATGATAGGATACTACTTAGTCCTTTTATCCCTGTCCTATGGTTTCCACATCTAGAGCCTTGAGGGAGTAACAATATGAGCTATTTTTCCCGGTGTATTGATATAAAACATTTTTAAAATTATTTATTTATTTGTTACAGTTGGTGAACCAACTTTTCAAATATAAAATAACAATACAGTGTATCAACAAGTTGCACAAAAAAACAATCATACAATGCATCCCAGGATGCACACAATCACAGTAGAAATCACAATACTCATCATAATCATGATAAAATACAATTCATTTTATCTTTTTTCATTGTTCTCGCTTGGCCTCTTACGTTCCTGGTAATATTATTTCTAAAAATTGCACAATGGCAATCTGAACAGTTACTCTTGAGCTAGAAAACAGCATATTCCAAATTTGATCATAATCTACATGATTCTGTACAATAAGTTTCTTCCCAAAACATTTGGCCCTTGTTGCTTCTAATGCAGTGCACTTGATTACAAGGTGCTGTAACATTTCCCTCTGCTCCCTTAGCAAACAGAATCGGCAATAATTTTGGTCTCTTGGTATTAGTCACCTTCTCCATAGGCTATATCTTGTTTCATGCTGATTCAATCTAAATTTTAGCAGTTTTCGACGATGTGAGTGCGATGGAGATTTTACCAAATAATCAGCCATCACACCACACCTTTTAAGGCCAAAAGCGCTAGAATTAAAATCCCTCAGTTTTGAACATAGTGCCAAGTTGCCAACCCAGTCATATTCATAGATCTTTCTCTTTGCACGATCTGGGTTGGATAATAGCAGCTCAATTGTTACCACGTCATCAGCTGCTGTCATTTAGGGTATGGTGTCGCCACCTTCTTGATAAACCATCATTAGATGTGAGTATGTTTTGAGCTAAGATATTCAAGAAGGATGGTTTCACCAACCCTTCTAATAGTTTTCGCAACAGGGCACACTGTTTCCATAATACTTGGGAATGCAAAGAGGCTAAACCTAGTTCGAATCGCAGTAACGCCAAGGGTGTCCCAGGGCGACAATGTTAAAACTGCTTTCCAGTATTTTGCTTCCCAAGCATCCCAAAAACAACTGTCTCGCGGAGCAAACGCCTCTACCCCATACAGTAAGATCGGAACTACCTTCGACCTATAAAGGTTTATAACATGTTTGAATGTGAACTTCCCAAATTTTCTTAGCAGTATCTTTGACTGCGAGATCAACGGTTCTAATTTAGCTTTGATTTTGCAGGTTTGAATTTTTAAAGTTTTTTGATGTTCAATGTGAACTCCCAGATACTTATATCTTGGAACCACTGAGAGTTCACATTGATGTAAAGACCACCTCAAATTGTGTATCTTTGAGTTTTTGTTGCAAATTAAGATTTGCGATTTGGCGGTGTTCACAATTAAATTGTTGGCAATCGTATACATTTCTAATTGTTTCAGCATATTTTGTAACCCACTAGGTGTCTGCGAAAGCAAGACTAAATTGACTGCATATAATTAAATATGCTATCTTTTGGTGACCAATGCGAGACGCATCAGTAATGCAATTCGTCAATGCCGGACCCAAATCGAGAATAAAGAAATTGAACAGAAATGACGCAAGACCGCAGCCCTGCTTCACACCTCTGTGTGTTGCAATCGGGGGTGACAGTTTGCCTTCCAAATTTAATTTGACTCGCATGGAGGTATTCATATGTAATTTCATCACCAGATTCATTAAAGATGGAGGACAATGATATTTCTTAAGTTTGTCTACAAGTATTGATCTGTCAATCGAGTCCAACGCTGACTTAAAGTCAATGAAGCCTAAATACAATGGACTACCAGCATCCACTTGTTTTGATTGTATCATAGAAAGGACCATGATATTGGGGATCGTTCCCATACCTTTTACAAATCCAGACTGGAGCGGATCTTTAAGTTGACTCTCAGTCACCCACTTATTAAGCTCCTTCAGAATGAGTCTGCAGAATATTTTACTCGGAGCATCTAACAAGGAAATCAGACGATAGCTCTCTGGTAATTTGCGATCGCCTTTTTTATAAATTGGTATTGTGATTGCTTCAGTCCAAGACTTTGGTAGTGTTTGCTGTTGATTAATGGCTGCAAATATTTTAAAGAGAATTGAACCCCAGATTGCTAAATGTTTTTTCATTATGAAATTAGATATCCCATCAGGGCCCACCGCTCATGGGTTATTAGAAGACATGATTAATTGTTTAATCTCGACCAGATCTAATTGCAGATGAAACTTTAGGTCTCCCCGGGGTGAAGCCAATGGTTGAGAAATAAGAGGTAGCGCATAAAGCTGCTCAAAATGGTTCACCCACTTATGTACATCCACCACCGAAGATTGCATATCCATTTGATGTTTATTGGTGGCCTGATTGAGTAAGGCCCACATTTTTTATATGTTTTTCTGCGCTATCGTGGTTAACATCTGCTCCCCATCTCTTTGGTATAAGGTTGCTCGATGTTCCAAGCGCCAGTTATTATATGTTAAACAAAGCTCTTTTGGTGAGAACTGATCGGACGGCCGGAGGAAACCTTGCTAACCTTCTTAATTCCGCACGATGTGCGATTTTCCTGATGTATAGGGATCTATCAAAAGTGTGCAAGTGTACTCTACCTTTCGAGTCATGAGGTTTTGATTGACTAAAAGCTTGCATTACATCACTATAAAAAAGACCCACACTAGTTGTGTGCATAGTATCATTATGAATGGAATCAAGCAGGATTTGATTGAAGTGAATCAAGGCATTCTCCGTCCATCGTAAACGATTCCCACCGCAATTAGCAACAAACAACCATTCTTCAATACTCTCGGCTGATCAACCTCAGATCTTGCACCAGATTGCCAATCAGCACAGAGCAGATCATGGTCATTCACCCTTGACGGTATCACCTGAAACGCTTGCATCTTAGACCATAGTACAAAGTTCACATGTACATAGTCAATTTTGGATGAGGAGCTACCTCTATGCCAGGCTGGTGCCGAGGGAACGTCAGGACTAATGGCTCCATTCAAAACATATAGATTTCTAAATGAGAGTAGAAAGTTCCATCACACCAATCTCTCATATTATTGCCCATCATTTTTTGCAAGACAATTCAAGTTCAGGTCCCCAGCCAATATTAGGTGGGTGATGCTTTTCTCTTCATTCACCATGTCTAACAACGCATTCAAGTCTTTAAAAAACAGGTCTGTTGTGATGGCTACAGGATTCCAATATATATTGAGAATCGCATATACGTCACCATGAATAACCGCCCTGACTAATAACATATAGGGGTTTGGGGTTGCCCATGCATCTGACGAATACCCTGGACCATCTTTCACAGCTATTACTAGGCCTGCATATGGTCTGCCTACTGAGGACTTTAGGGCAGGAACATGATGAACTTGATGCTCAGCCCAAATTAGAGGTGAGATCAACCATGTTTCTTGGAGGAGGGTTATGTCAAACCTGCTCAGCCCACTCTCATCATTGTTCAGGAGGTGCTTGAAGCCTCGAGAATTCCAACTGACCAATGAGAGGGACTGATGACTTTTAGAGTTACCTAGTTAATTTTGATTAGAATTGCAGTTACAGACACAAGATCCCCATCATAGCACTGATTGTTTGTTGTTCGTGTTAGTAGCGGGCAAGGATTTGGTGTTGGGTGCACATTCCGTGCTACTTGACGCTAAAGGGCTGGGTGTACAGTCTGTTTCCACACTGACTACAAACCCCAGGTCGAACAAATACCTCTTTGCTTGCCAAACCAAGTTTGAATTACTCTGGATTGAGTCCAAATGCGAACAGCGTTTAGTTTCAAATTTGAAACAAATTCTACCAAAGTTAGATCAGCTGATACGATGTCCTGCAGTGGCAGTACATCTGAAAAAATTGCCAAAATGGCTCTTCGATTTAAATCATACTGGGTGCAAGGAGCCGGTCTACATTTGAGGATCAAAGAGGATAGAGCCGGTCGAATTTTACTTTTTAAATCATTCTTTTTCTCTTGTTTTCCTAGAAATGAGCTGGAAGGAACAGATTCCTTGCCATTCATGTTCGAACCCAAGTTACCTAGTGCATTTTTGCTGACTGATAGCACTATATTTGGGAGGTCACCTGGAGTGTTCATGTGGGATGGTATTGTCGGCTTCACATAAGCCGTGGAGTCACTTGTGGTCGGGTGATTACTATCAATGGCAACCAGAGTCATGCTCAAACTGGGGGCTACTAAATAAGTGCTTCCATTTCTATTTATATCATCATTGATTGCAAACTTCTTCACACCATTCTCTAATCTATTGGAACCCTTGTTCGGCAAGCGCTGCACTGCAACAGGAGCTCCCAATAATGAAGGGGGAAGATGCTGACCCTGCATATACGCATCCACCGCCTTCCTTATTTCTGCTCTATGTCTTATTACCTCCTCTGTACAGGATGTGATGGTGGTCTCATTTGCGTTCTGCTGACTGGTTGTAGACATCAACAGTGATCTAGAGGGGCTGACCTGACACTTCAGCTGTACAATCTCTTTCATCAAGGCATCTACAGGGGCATACTCATCCACCACCCCTGCACTAAGGGCCTTGATGGGTTCTCTTGGCTTATCTTGATTCATCATCATATATTTCTTTTTAATTGCCTCAGAAACATTTACACATGGTTTTCTATTTACAACTATTGGGGTCGAAATGGATTTCATAAAGCGTTTAGCAGTAGCTCTCCCAATGCTTTTGGGTGGCGGTTGATTTTTTGATAATTTTATCTGTGCCTTCTTTTAACTACGTTGCTGAATGCTTTCTTCTTTGGTTCCTCATCCCCCATCCTCACATTGGTCACTTTGTCATTGGCGCAGTTAAAAATTGAATACATCTTTTGAGTAGATGTAAGCTTCGATGGAAGAGCACACTCAGGTCGCAAATTAATTATCAAAAGTGGATTCAATTCTTCAATTACCGGCACAGCGGGTATTTCACATATAACAGATTCAAAACAGGGTAAACTACTCCTGTATGCCTGATCGAGGAGTGTACTTACAGACGAGTGTGGCACTGTCGGTTGGAGAACCTCTAAGTGTGTTTGTGTGGCTATTGAGCACAATGGTACTTTCCCCCTCCCATCTGATATAGCCCTTAGTTCATTAATCTCATATCCTTGTGTCATGACTTTCTGATTTAAGGAACATAACAGATCTCTTAATGATTGGACAGCCAAATTTAGCGCTTGAAGAGTAATGTTGGACTGGAGCAGGGCCGAAGCTTTCAAATCCACACAAGTGCTAGTCCCACACAAGTGCATCTCTGGGCAAGTGGAAGTGTTTGTGCCCAGGGTACACACACCTGGGCCAGCACTCACTGACGCATTCAATGTAGTTGACTCATCATCAAAGCTTTGGGATGAGTCTGTAAACATCAGAGGTGTGTTAGACAGATTGTCCGACATACATTTGTCAGAGAATGCTGATCCATTCATGTCCAAATCAATAATGGCAGCATCCCCTGCCACTTGTGGTAAACTTATTAAGACAATGGGAAGAGTCAATCCTTAGTGAGTCTAACAGTGCTGTATCCGAGATGGATGAATCATGCAGGCGCAAGTTTTGTTGCGCAGTAGCCAGTAATAAGACAGGAGCTCTGCCTACTGTTAGGCCAGCAGTATCCAGTGCAGGCCTTACATTTAAAAGTTCCACACTACAAACACCTCCAGTCATCTGTACCTGATCACTGGCCACAGCCCGCTTTGCTCTGTGGGCTGATAGTGAACCGCTGCAAAACATTCGAATGTCCCCATTCACCATTGCGCCTTTTTTAGCCGGACCCAGTGCCGGAGTCACACACTCACACTGGACCGACAAGGCCATATCATTGCGGATTGCTGTAAGCAACGGAGAGTGATCTTTCAGAGACATGCCTAAGGTCGTGGATCTGGTCAGCATAACAGCCAAACCAGATTTGTTCTTCTTTTAATCCAAGAGCACGGGGAGTCACAGAGGAACGACACCTGTTGCTTCGGCTCCTCAGAAACCTTCACACAATGGGGGTGACTCAGCTTGCACTAATATCCTCACACTGCGACAGATATCCTGACTTACAGACAGAATATAAATGATATAAAACAACTCGCTGCATGTGGCCAAGAAGCGACTGGGATCAAAGGGTCTAGCCCCGCAGTCTCCCGCCGTTCGCTAGTCCTGATCACACGAATCTCCCAATAGAAATAATCTGGGTTATAGAGATTGTCAGATTACGTACAGCTGTTCATTACCGATTTATGTGGTGCAAGGCATCGTGCCAACACGCAGAATGGGGGTCCACAGTTGTCTCTTCTTACTGTAAACACCAGAGTGCACGCGCATCCAGCGCCAAACAGCCACACAACAGTCAGTGGACTTGACAGCGATGGGCTTAACGCCGCAAGGGTGGTTCGAGTCTCGTTAAATGCACTCGAAAAGTCACGTGATCAGTCACGTGGCCTGGACTGGTCCCACCTCCTCCAGGAAGCAGCGGGCCTCACGGCAAGAGCTGCGCTCGCAGTGCTGTGTGAAGGTACTTGGCTTTGAGTCAGCGTTCTGATAAAAAGACAATCCTTCTTTGCACAATAAAATATTCTGCTTGGGCGGCTCGAGTCTCGTTAAATGCACTCGAAAAGTCACGTGATCAGTCACGTGGCCTGGACTGGTCCCACCTCCTCCAGGAAGCAGCGGGCCTCACGGCAAGAGCTGCGCTCGCAGTGCTGTGTGAAGGTTATTGGCTTTGAGTCAGCGTTCTGGTAAAAAGACAATCCTTCTTTGCACAATAAAATATTCTGCTTGGGCGGCTCGAGTCTCGTTAAATGCACTCGAAAGGTCACGTGATCAGTCACGTGGCCCGGACTGGTCCCGCCTCCTCCAGGAAGCAGGGGGCCTCACGGCAAGAGCTGCGCTCGCAGTGCCGTGTGAAGGTGCTTGGCTTTGAGTCAGCGTTCTGGTAAAAAGAAAATCCTTCTTTGCACAATAAAATACGCTGCTCGGGCGGCTCGAGTCTTGCTAAATGCACTCGAAAAGTCACGTGATCAGTCACGTGGCCCAGACTGGTCCCGCCTCCTCCAGGAAGCAGGGGGCCTCACGGCAAGAGCTGCGCTCGCAGTGCCAGGTGAAGGTGCTTGGCTTTGAGTCAGCGTTCTGGTAAAAAGACTATCCTTCTTTTCACAATAAAATACGCCGCTCGGGCGGCTCTAGTCTTGTTAAATGCACTCGAAAAGTTACGTGATCAGTCACATGGCTTGGACTGGTCCCGCCTCCTCCAGGAAGCAGGGGGCCTCACGGCAAGAGCTGCGCTCGCAGTGCCGTGTGAAGGTGCTTGGCTTTCAGTCAGCGTTCTGTTAAAAAGACAATCCTTCTTTGCACAATAAAATACCAATATAATACTATCAAATTACCCATTTTGCTATTGGTTTTCAGTGGGTGAAGACTGCACAATCTTAAGGTCTCAGTTGTGCCTCTTTCATAACTCTGGCCTACTATGAATTTTCATTTTTTGTATTTTTTAAATATTTCCCAGAATGCTGAACTTTGGTCACTCCAAAGACGTTTGGGACCTTGATAAGATAAATAAATAAAATAAAGACATATTCTGAAAATATAGGCACAGCAAGTAGAATGACCACTATGCTTATCAGGGTATAAGCAGAATGTGACCTGAGAGCATGCATCTTGGGCTACGCTGGTCCAATCCAATTCATCGAGATTCATATATAATGAAAGGACAAATGGTCCGCCAGACCCATCCAATCTGTTCCCACCCAGGTCTAAGGGGCAACTAGTGGGCAGGTTATCCTTGAGGATCCCTCTACTCTTTATGAATAATTTATAATTGAGAAAATTCACATTTGTGGATACAGATTAAAGAAAGTCCAGATGACATTGTCTAAATAGAATTCGGGGAAGCTGAAGACCAGTTTACTTTAAAAGGGGATGGGGCTGATTCTCCTCCTGTCAATTACACACACAAGATAAAAGAAACAGTGAAATTAACCACCACTACGACTGAAAAAAGTTTGCAGGCTAGTGCACTAAAAAAGTACAGTGAGGAACATGAAACCAGAAAAGGGCCCATATATGTCTCGGCCTAATAAAGTATTGTGCTACAATCTGCGATGTGTTGCAGCAGAAGGGTTACAGTGCAAGCTTTGCAATTCTGGATCTATGATCCGGTTCCCTGACCACCCAGGTGTACAGCATACGGTATGAAATTATAGAAAAAGTTTCTTTGGAAATACCAATGTTGATCAATTCAAATGGTAACTGAGAAAGATGCATCCAACACCTTTTCCTCATTCTATTCTGACCTCACCAAAACTGATTATCACTGAGGTCATAGGGGAATGACCTTCACACATTAGGGCTCGTGAATAGAAGACCCTGCATGACGTGTGTAGAATCTGTCATTTACATGCACCATGCCCTGATTGCGTTTGTTTACTATGTTGCTGTTAAATAATAAGTGGTGCAAGGTTTTTTCTTCTGTTTCTGAGGTGGAGGCTGAATAGTATTCCTGAAACAGGTAAATAGCCTCTGTGAGGTGTTGTTTGATCATATCCACATTGCGAAATCTCGGACAGTGTTCCAGAGAATAGCAAAGCGGCGTTGGGCTGGCGATATACTGGATAACATTTTATGACTAATTAAAGGCTGTGCAGTCAATGGTATGCTTCGAATATGTTGCTTCTCTTTAGTTCATGTAGATTCTTGATGGACAGTCAAGGCTGATGCGCTTCAGTGAAAAACCCATTCTTACATAGAAATATTTAATAATGCTTGTGGTTAATTTTGGGGTAACTGTGGGTCTAGTGTTCACCCGGATTCATCTATATCCGTACGTGATCATAAGGTCTCCCAGAGTCTGTTTGAACAGAACTTTTCTCAAATGTGATACAGGGCAACTTTGGCATCTGGATGTTTTACCAACCACAAGCTCATTGACTCAATGGCATTTGGTCATGATTCTGAACTAGCTTATAATTGTACTTAAGACACTGCCACTCACTCACCTTGCCGAGCCGTAGCCAGCAGCTACGCCCCGCCTCTCACTCCTCATTACGCATTAAAACCTGCTTGGCTCAAGAAGAAGGGATATTCTTCCCGAAAAAAGTGTCAGCCATTACTCAATTGTATATATGGACTACCATTTCTTATCATTTTGTTGACAGCCATTTTAGCTTTTTTTTGGTTCAAAATCTAAGTGTGAACTTATTTTTTACTTCAAATTGAAACCTCTTTGGTTTTTTCTTTCAAAAAATATAAGTGATTTTTCTCATTGTTCATGTTATTTAAAGACAAAGTAATGATTAAGTTGAATTCTGTTGACATTGATGAACCATCAGTTGATGGATTTTGAAGAGTGCAGGGGACGGGAGGGCTCCTACCTTTGGATCCTCGTTTTTTTCTCTCTACTTACACGTTATAGTGATTCTGTGCCAGGATCACTTTTCCTCCCCCGCACCTGAAAAGAATATCTATATTACTACACATGTAGAAAGTTTACCTTATAATTGAAATACTTGGTAGTGCACCTACATATCCCCTTTTTCTGTGATCATAAGGTCTCCTAGAGTCTTTTTGAACAGAACTTTTCTCAAATGTGATACAGGGCAACTTTGGTATCTGGATGATTTACCAACCACAAGCTCATTGACTCAATGGCATTTGGTCATGATTCTGAACTAGCTTAACTTGGGTGGAAGGGCATGTAATTGTACTTATGACAATCTGGCATCGTCGGTTTTTCTTTATGGCCACCCCCTGGGCAGAATTGATTCTCATTGTCAAAAACAAGGGAAAGAGGTAAAGGTTGTCCAAACACAGCACACGCAGCTACGGTACCGTATAGTAAGGATCCTTCGACTATGGTCGACCATGAGTTATCAAACACTCAGCACTTTGGTGTCAGGGACCATCACAGTTTCTCTCTGCAGTCTCTAAGGTTCTATTGAAATCCTCACACACTGTTGACAGTGCCCTTTGGTGTTGCTGCAGCTATGGGTATGGTGAATGATTCCGGAGGTGGGGCTTATGGGAGTCTTTTCAGACTGAGCTAATAGAGTTTCTTGCAGGACTGCACTTTAGGTGGGACTTCTTCATCCATTGACCGACATGTAAATGGAGAATGCACTCCATATTTATTAGGAATAGGGGTGAGGGTAAGAGTCCCACACTTTAATCAGAGGCCTGCATCTATTCAGACATTTCAGCAGTTTTTTGTACATTGACACTTTGAAGATTTCTTCCAATACAAACTTGCAGGATGTGGATTTATGCCGGGGTTCTAGATAAGTCACACTTGCAAGATCTGCCCTTGACCTGTGCTGCATCAAAAACCTACATGAAGTAGGATGATATTTAGCCACATATGGATCACACCTTGTGAAGGACTGCCATCTGGTAAGGGTGTGGAAGCCTTGGCTTTTTTGATTTGTATTAATAATATAATTAATAATATTATTATAATGGTACTTCTGTCTCCAATTGTAACATATGCCCCCCTTCTGCATCAGTATCCTGGTGCAGTGCCTGCTCTCCAGTGGCACAGAGCAGGTTCAGAGGTCTCAGGTGCCCTTTTGACAGCTGCAGTGACAACCAAGTCACTCCAGTGCAGGGGCTCAGAGACGTTTTTGTGGGAGGGCAAAAGGGGCACTTGCCCATGGCATCCACCTTGGAGGGGGGCCCCACAAGGTTGCCTGATCTAAAGTAAGATTCCATTGTTCACCAGACTTAAATAGCACACGCAAGGTGATTTTATGGCATGCTGCTGAGGCGCTAAACCTATTGCCTATCTGTTTTGACAAGTACTTTCTGCCTTGATCAATTAATCATGTAATGCTTTCTGTGTTCACTGTGGAATACATAATTTGTGTGTTCCATAACACACAACTTCTGTAGCATTCTTATGTTATTATGTTGATCATGTGCAATAGCCCAAGTTGAAATCCATATTGATTAATTGAGTGCCAAAATGGTTCAGAAGTTAGCTCAGTGTGTTAAGCACTTATTGCAGGGACATGTGTTCATATGAAAGATTAGAAGAAGAACCAGAAGAACAAACTGTTAAACATCTATTATTGGATTGTGAAGGGACTTGGCCTGCAAGGTGTATCTGGTTTGATAAATTTGGGATTGATTCCCCCCACTACATATCAGGAATGTTCCGGGATTGGATGATCTCTGGACATTCGCCCGGTTTGATAATAGCAGTAATTCAAATGTTGGAAACTGCAATATCACAAGATGATCTGTAATGAGGGGAAAATAGTATGTATGCATATTTTACCTGATTTATTAAATACTAAAATTGGATACGGAAAGGAAAGATGTATAGTAAGAACTTTTTTAGTTTTGAATGGGAAATATTTTAACTTTTGTAGAGTAATTTTAACTTCACTAAATGTTACAATATGTTATTGCTAGTTATATAATTTGTTTCTCCATTGCGTTCCAGTTTTCCAAAATTATTGAAAAATGTGGATTATGTTTATTGTGCTATTTTGCTTTCTGTTATTTTGTTATTACGCTGTTATTATTTTGCGATAATTATTTTTTCTCTTCTCTAAATTCCTTTGTAAAAGGTTGGTAAACCAAATACAAATTAAAAAAAAACTCAAAAAAATAAATTAGTAGAGCATATTCCAGCAAGGCTGGCTGAACCTTTCCCATGTCTGAAGTTTATAAACCTGCCTGCACATGTACTTGGTTTTGCAGCACAAGAGGTGCTATTATCAGCAATGTGCCTGCACCAGAAAGGGGTTGATATAAAAACTAAAATGTCATTCGTATGGTGAATGTCTAGAAATGTGTTTGTTCAGATTGGGTATCCTAAAGCCTAGGCAATCCCCTCCAAAGACTGTGCTGTCTTCTGTGAGGTTTGCCTTCTTGCATGCTGGTGGCATTGTTTCGCTCATTACTTGATCTTTCATCTTATGTAGGCCATTTGAGCGGAAGGGGTGGTAGACAGGAGAGAGCGGACCAGATGTTGTAGGCCTTGGGCAAGCATATTTTAAGCTCTGCTCATCTGACACAAAAAACCTTTTGCTTTTTGTGTAAAAGTCAAAGGTTTTTCTGCACGTTTATGAATGACAATTTCACAAGCCATTGTTTTGGAAGTCTTTAAAGCTTAAAAGTACAAAAGACATACCCAAATTAAATCTGGTAAATCACATCAATTGGTATGCTGGTACTTATATACTTGCCTTGATGATGGAGAGAATGAAGCTAAAATCATTCCCATTTTGCGTCACACCCTTCTGTAATATTTTGGTTTTAAAAATTGCCAGGTTTGGAAATGTGATTTGTGTACTTTTCAATTCAGTTTTATAAAATTAGATTGTTTTGATACATGGTAAGAGCTGGAAAAGAAAGTGTTCAAATGCAGAAATTGCAGAGTTGGCACAAATCCCAGCTTCACCCCTTAAGCAATGTGTGATCCTCGGCATCTCATGTAATCTTGTATTGCCTAACCTCTCAGAATTGCTAGTCCCTAAACATTTCAAAATGGTCAGCCTTTCAGAGTGATTTCCTTCTCAGGGTAGTATCTTCATAAAAGCCTCACTCATGGTTTCACTGGCTATAGGGTTGCTTCCACTAGACTAGTGAGCATTGATATACTGCACACCACACGCACGTGTTCCCTTGATCTCTAATGGCAACATTATTTGAAAACCATGTCCCACTTCTAAACTCAGTATGTCTGGATAGAGACACTTTACTGGTAGCTTCTAATTTGCATTCACTATCCATGCTATGCTATGTGTAGCTTTCTCCTTCCTTACAATTGGTCTACTCTATCCATGCTTGAACACTGTTGCATGCTCTGAGGCAGCTAATGTGAGTTATCTGCCTGTTCTGGGTTACATGTACCTTTTATATTGATAGAAAGTATCCTGTTTCTAGTAACCTCTTCGTAGATTGCTAATGTTGGCCTTCAAATGCTACTTGTTTATCATTCTGATTAGAGCAATAATGAAGAGGGTAGGGGGACTTGAAGGGAGTAAACAGGCTTATTTTGAATGCTGCGAGGCAGCATATCTACCTATGGGGTATGCTCACTGTGGGGGTGGGGGAGCGCCACCAGATATTCATGATCACTTAATTCCTTTGGTTTGATGGAGGGGAGCCCTAAAGATGTCCATGCCCGGGGCACCAACATGATTAAGCTGGCCCTGCAGGGGCTGCATTTAGAATATGGAACGCTGTTCCCCAACTACCTAATTGTAAGAACCACCATCCTAGTGGCGGTTCTAATCATAACCATACCTGAGATTGGGGTATGGTGCCTGGTATTTCATATAATTAGAAAAGCAACACCTGAATCTGTATCATACATGTGTCAACTTTGTGAGCCATCCCAGCCCTGGACAGCTTGTGTGTATTTGCATCAAACTAGCTGTCTCTGATACACCCAGTAGGACCAAAGTCAGTGGGGCCTGCCTTATTTTTTTATGCTTTGTGTTGTTGGGTAACAGCTCTCTCCAGCTTGACAGCCCATCAACAGTAGCTGTCCTGCAAACAGGAATAACAGGGCACACCCTATCCAAAAAGACTAGCCTCACATAAAAGTGTTGCATACAAAATGGCCTTTGTTGCTGTGGGTCTGGAGGACAGGGGTGGAGTAGCCAGAGGGAGCTCAACAGAAGTAGGGAAGGGTTCCACCATCGTGTTTCTCTCTGTTGCTATCCTTCCTTCCTCCTTCACTTCCTTTTTCATAAAACGCTTTTGGTATGATGCAAGCAGGCAAAGCCCACTTGTCACAAGAACAGGGATTGGACCCCTTGAAGCAGGCCTTCTTATCATTGTCAAAGAATGAAACCTACCCCATTCTGGCCCTGGTGGATTTTGGGGCTATGGGAGTATTCATTGATCAAGATTGGGTCTTTAAGTACTGTATTCCATTCGAAGCCCGGGGTATAACGGAACCTGTAGAGGCAATGGATGGTAGACCACTCAGCTCAGGACCAATATCCTTACAGACTAAGGAAATACGACTTTCAATAAACCATCACCAGGAATTAATCAAATTTGATATCATCAAATCAGCCCACTATTCCATGGTACTAGGCATGCCCTGGTTGCAGAAGCACAATCCATATATCAATTGGACAGCAAGATCCTTATTTCTGGGTTCAGAGTATTGTCTGTCCCATTGTTTGTCCCCGGTTCCTTCCTTGATACCGTCCAATGGTGCTTCAACAGATCAACGAGAGACACTCATGGTTTCCAACATCATTCCGGTTCAAAAGGCCTATCAGGATTATGCTGATGTGTTTTCAAATGCCATAGTCCAGGCTCTACCCCCTCACAGACCTGAAGACTGCGCTATAGACGCAGAGCCTTCAGCAGTGATTCCCTTTGGGAGGATGTTCATCCTATCCATACCAGAAAAAAAGGCCCTCCGAGAATACTTGGATAACAACCTTGAAAACGGCACCATAAGACCATCGAAATCCCCAGCCGGAGCTTCGTTGTTCTATGTTCCCAAGAAGGACACCAAGGAACTTCGACCTTGTCTTGATTACCGTGGATTAAATCAATGCACCCTCAAGAACCGTTACCCCGTACCTTTGATCTCGGATATCCTGTAAGCAGTGAGAGGAGCTGTAATCTTCACAAAACTGGATCTCAGAGGTGCCTATCATCTGATTCGTATCAAGGAAGGAGACGAATGGAAAACAGCCTTTAGAACACCCTTTGGACATTATGAATACCTGGTCATGCCCTTTGGACTTGGTATGGATCATTCGAAGGTAAAGGCCATACTTTCTTGGCCAACTCCCACTTCTTTGAAACAAGTTCAATCCTTCCTGGGACTTGCAAATTTTTTCTGGAAATTCATACCCACCTTTTCTGAGATTGTCCAACCGATCATCACTCTCTTGAAGAAAGACACTCCCTTCCTCTGTTCTACGCCTCAAGACAAAGCGTTCCAATGTCTAAAGACAGAATTTACTCAAGCCCCCATCCTAGCTCAACCCGACATTAATCGGCCGTTCCTAGTGGAGACGGATGCCTCTGGCTACACCATAGGAATAGTCTTGAAGCAAGAATTTGAGGACAAATTGGAACACCCAATTGCATTTCTTTCATGAACTCTGATCCCCAGTGAGACACATTATTCCGTCTTTGAAAAGGAACTATTAGCCATCCGCCAAGCCTTCACAGAATGGCGACATCTTCTCCTGGGAGCTAAACATCCGGTCCAGGTTCGTACGGACCATCGAAACCTTCAAGTTCTACAATTCTTGGAGTGTAGGAACAGTTGTCAAGCCTGTTGGGCCTTCTTCTTTGCCCAGTACCAGTTTCACATCAGTCATGTTCCTGGAACATAAAACATAATCGCTGAGGCCTTATCTCGGCGTCCAGACTACAAAACTACCGAAGATCGGGCCTATCCCAAGATGTTTCCCCACACGATTTTGGTAGCCCAAGCTGTGAGTCTTTTGGAAGAAGTACGGATGCAAACACAATCCTCTGAGCTCTGGAAGGACATTTCCAAGAGAAAAATCTATGGAATCTAAGATCCAAGGACGGATATTTGTTTAAGGATAACACCCTGGTCATCCCCAAACAGAAATTACAACAAAAGATAATAAACCTCTGCCACGATACCCTCCACTCCGGTCATGGTGGTATCACCAATACCCTCTGTCTTATACAAAGAGAATTTTGGTGGCCTAAAATGAAGACTGATGTACAACTGTACATCCAACCCTGTTCTATCTGCAGTCAAAACAAGCACGATAACAAGATACCGGCGGGTCTTCTATTGCAACCGGCAGTACCTTCAAGACCTTGGGAAATCATTGCTACAGACTTCATTGTGGAATTACCACCTTCCAGGGGATACACGTCAATCATGGTCACCATTGACTTGTTCACTCACATGGCTCATTTTACACCTCTGTATAAACTACCATCCTCATCAGAACTCGCTGGAATCTTCCTGGAACACATTTTCCGTCTTCATGGACTTCCTTCCAAGATCATATCAGACCGAGGACCTCAATAAATCTCATAGTTCTGGAAACATCTCTGTCGCATCCTAGGGATCCAACCTGCTCATTCATCAGGTTATCACCCACAAACCAACGGAGCTACGGAACGTGTAAATCAGACCCTTGAACAGTACCTTTGTTGGTTCGCCACCAAGGTTCAGGATGATTGGTCACTCCTTATACCAGTGGCTGAATTTGCCTACAACAATTCCGATCACTCAGCAGTCAAGACCAGCCCCTTCTATTGCAGTCAAGGATTTCATCCGTCAGTTTTACCTTCTATTCTTCCACATCCCACACCAGTACCTACTGTCGATTCCTGGATCAAAACTCTCATCAACATACACAAGGAAGCCAAGGAATACTTAGAAAAGGCCCAGAAACACACTAAGCGTTATGCGGACTCCAAGAGAAGACCAGGGCCTTCCTATTCTGTTGGTGATCAAGTCTGGTTGTCCTCGAAACTACTACCTCGACATCTAAGACCAAACAAATTAGCCCCCCCGGTACTATGGGCCATTTTCCATTAAAGAAATCATCAACTCATTCTCATTCCGGTTCAAGCTACCAGACTCCTGGAAGAAAATTCACCCCGTTTTTCACACTTGTCTATTAAAACCTTACATCCGATCCACCCGGAAATCCTGCAGACCCAATCCCGTGATTGTGGACAATCAACTGGAATGTTAAGTATCCAGAATATGCGATTCCAGGTATAAACGGGGTCACCTTCAATACCTAGTTGAGTGGAAAGGATATCCTCCTAGTGAAAGAACCTGGGAACCTGTTTCTAACCTGAATACCCCTCGATTGCTCAGAAGATTCCATCTCATACACCCGGGCAAACCTGGTGGAGCAGGTTTTCGGAGGAGGCATGCTGTCACGACCCACAGAACGCGCCCCTTCTGGACTTCCTGGTCCATATCGCGGCGGGCTTGTATACACTATTACTCCCAAGTATCAAGTAACTTGCCTCGCACCAGCCTTTACGGCAGACGCAGCACGTTCCATAAATATGCCACGCCCCTGCGGCCCCGTGCGTCTCAACACTATCAACAAGTAGTGACTACACATGTATTGCAGCTCGAAAAATCCTTCTATTTCCTAGTTCCTGGTCCTTTATTCTTACTCCTTTCCTTTCCAAGTTGTTCCTGGAATCCTCGTACACTAGTGACTGCTCCTTCTTTCCTGGACATCCTGCTCCCACGAATATCCTGGAACTCTGAACGCACGCTGGAGTCGGAAGAGACTCGTGCGGGCCTGTACAAGACTCGATCCACCCGCGAGAAGAATCTTCCCACGGAACCGTACAAGAAGCGATCTCAGGTGAGACGGGGGAGATTCATGACACGCACATTCTTTCACTGAGATACACATCCTTTCGTATTGCATTTCTTGCCTGTATTTCCTCCCTGCTGAAAAACTGGAGTGATTTATTTATGTATGTATTAGTCATTTGTATAGCAACTATACAACAAAAACAGTTTTCAAAAGTGCTTCAGGCAGGGCAGACAACAGGGGGAAATGCAGTAATCAACATTCTTATTGGCCCTTGAACCATTCAGAATGAGCAAGTGCTATAAGCGTAAATGGTACAGTCATATAAACGGCAAGAGTCTGTCATACAGAGAAAAATAAAAAATAGGTACACTCTGCAGTAGGCACACAGATGTAAAAAAACCTATACCAGAAGCACTGGGAATCAGTATAAATGGGGGAAACCACAGTTGGAAAACACACCCAAGTTCGAATTTCACTATCAGCACTAGAAATCACTACACATGGGGGAAAGCACAGGTGGAAAACACACCCAAGTTCGAATTTCACTATAAACACTAGAAATCACAACACATGGGGGAAAGCACAGGTGGAAAACACACACCTACGTGAGTAGCTTTTACAATTAGGTAGAGAACAACTTTAGGATACTGCGGCCCAGAGGAGGTATGAGTCAATAGGAAGCCAAGAGGAAAGACGGAGCCCAGGCAGGTGACATGGACTGCTTACCTCAGCGCGTTGGTGGCACAATGTTTATGGTCCTGAGAGTAGAGTGCAGAAGGATAGTTTGAGTGGTGAGAGTAGGTGAGACAGCATCATGGGAGTGCCTTTGATCGCTGGACAGGGCCAGACAGGGGCCTTAGTAGTGGGCCAAAGAGGTGGTCCTTATTAGTGAGCCTTGGGAGGGGGCTGACTTTCACCTGCCAGTTACCCGTATTGGCTATTTTGATGGAGAACAGGCCAATCAGGATGGTTATTGCCACCCTAGCCAAGCACTCTGGTCTCTGCAGGAGTGATGGCCATGATGGAGGAGGTCAGAATACCTGAGCACAGTGATGCCCAAAATTATGCTTGGATGCGGTGGGCACGCAAAACTAACACATTAGCATAAAAAAACACAGCTGCCTTCAGATCAAAATAAGGCTGGTAAAAGCAGCATAAAAAATTGTGCGTTCACCGCTCAGCTTGTCAGCCACGTGTGAACTCCACAAATAAAGCCCTTCTGGGCGTACCTCGCTGCCGGAGTGCAGCGATGCTCTAGCAGCCTTGTGGATGGTGGGAGTAGGGGTCTTCGATGCTTTGGTTCTGGCTCCAATGGAAGAATGGGAAATCTGTGTGTACTTTTTTCCTCGTTGCTTTCGCGAACTGTTTTAGGGCACCCCGCTTTGCCTCACACCTCCCAGAGGCCACCAGGTGCTCACCACTAATGTGCAATGGGCCGTAGCCTGACATGAGGCAGAACGTGACCGGCGAGACAAGGTCGATGTCCCCCATGAGTACTGTGGACTGCAGCCGGGGCTGGACGGTGGCCACGGGCACTCATAGTCCCACGCCGCAGAGCCCCACGGCTTTAGCTTCCAACACGTGCAGCTCGTCCCGGGTGCCAAGGCCCAGGCTGACCATGCGCAGGGACAGCTGTTCATCCAAGTCAACCCCACCACTGGGAAAGGAGACCTCCCTCTTGGCACCGATCAACATGCAGCCGAAGATTGCAACGTGATTACCCATTACATTTTGCATTTCTCTGGCTTTTCTTTAGAGGCTGGTGTTTATAGTCTTTTTATAGTTACTTGTACATTAGTGTTTTAATGAAAGTATATGTATATATACATATTATAGAATTTTGCAGAACCATGATTGGATATTTCTTTTAGTGTGTTTAATTAAATTATATATATTTCGTTTAGATTTCTCTGCTCTGCTGTCTGGTTTACTACTGGATCACATTCACACCCCTTCTGATAGTGTAACTTCCTTTGGACCTCATTTGTCACAAACGGTGATGGAGGTGTATATGTCTCTTGACTGTGCATGGTTTGCCTTTATAATTGGGATCACTGTTGGTTTTCACAAGTGTGTGGACTGAATAGGCAGCTTAGCCACGGCTCATCCTTATAGTCCTGCAGAGCAGAAGTCATTTCCTGACGCACACATACTGTTCATAGGCCTAATGTCCCGTTGCCGGACCAGACTACTGGATTTTAAAGAGGCCTTTCACCTTCCATCCCCTGGCTGCCCTACTCCCACCCACCAGGATTCTGCTTTTCCTGCGCTTGGTGATAAATGGTATAACGCCAGCCCTCAGGAACCCAGGGTCCCCAGTTTACACATCAGGGTTTGGGTTTTTTACAAGCTCTAGGGCTGGCTCATAAAGTCAGTAAGCCAGTAAGTTAGCTCAGTGGGTTGAGCACTCACTGTTGAGATCTGTGGGTGAATTCCAGGTCGCAGGTTTGAATCCTGGCCAGTCCAACTCAGTCTTTCATCCTTCCGGGTTGATAAATGAGTGCCAACTTCAGTTGGGTGATATTGTATGTAAATATGTTATAGGTAAAGGGCTTTGGCGAAAGCGCTATATAAATAACACATCATTATCATCATGAAAAATAAACATGTGAACTATAAATGTCAACAAATGCAAGGACACTGCTGCAGAGCTTCCGCCAAGAACTTTCAAGCGTTCGTTCTTTTAACAGTTTTGATATAACGTTGTGTTACCCTGTACCTCATTTGCACTACGTCTGACCAACGTATACAATATGCATAAAACGTTGATGGGCTGGAAAAGCGGGTGCATCACAAAGTGTAGTTGAAAAATGAGGATTAACGTGCGCCTTGCCTCAATTTTTGTGTATGCGGTTTTTTTTTTGCATTGGAGGTGCTGTGCAACTCAATCACACTGACAATCTAGCATTTGACGGTGACCGTGCAGTAAAGCCTGTTTATGCCTAAAATCTGACTACAGAAATAAACGGATTAAGTACAATCTGTGGAGGAAACGAAATGGTGTGGAGTAGACAGAAAAAAAAGATGAAGGGTGTAAACATCATTGTGAAAAGAAATCAGAAATGTTCATCATGCAGCCTTGTAAATAGCAGAAATGAGGGCACATGGTTTCAGAATGTCTCTACCGCAAGCCACTCTTTTTCCTGAAAATTGCTGACCTTGCTTGCATGGAAAGCAAACACTGCTCACTAGTGTATTGGACTGAAATGTGGGTGAAACAATTTAAGTGTCCTTTATTTTAACGTGTTATACATAACATTGCTAATTTTGTTGCAGAGTCGGATGGGAAGACGTACGATGCCTATGTCATGTTTCCGAGGGGTAATGAAGCTCAACATATTTACCCCATAAACCTGTTTGTGCTGAAAGTGCTACCTGAGGTTCTGGAGCGACTTTGCGGATATAAACTGTTCATATTTGGACGGGATGACCTGCCCGGTGAAGGTACATTTTGCTTTGGAATTTCTGTCGAAAAGCTGTCGTTTTCTGAACTTATCAAATAGCGTCTGTTATGTCTATGGTTAGCCAATGTCTGTTTAAATAACTACACTGTTTTTACTTTCATTTGTCTTTGACTCACCAAATATACTTAAGACCATCTGTTGTGTAACAATTAGCTTTTCGAATTAGTCTGAAATTAAGCACCCACCTTAGTCAGTTGCCAGTCTTGCCACCTCCAAAAGGCCTTTTTGTTTTGGATCATTCAATTCTCGCGGAACATATGATACGGCTATTTGGGCAGCTTTTGAGTAGAGATTGTTGGGTCTAGGTACGTGTCACTGACAGAGATGTCATTTAATGCATATCAGAGAACTTAGTAGAATGCTGCTCCCTGGGCGGTCTCATGTTATCCAAACATTGACAAAGCCAAAAGTCAGCCATTTTGTAAAGGCATTCTAGAGGTACTTTTCAGGCATTCATCATTTGCCAGCTATTGTCATCATATGTCCAGGCAGTGTTAGGCCCGAAAGGTACAATTAAGACAAAAATAGTCAATGGAGTAACTCCAAGTGCACGAGAAAACCCAGCTTTATTCAGAATCAAATGGCCGCTGGGAGAGTGTACAAATACAATCTCAAAATGGCAACAGGAACAATAACTTTTTACACCAAAAACACATCATAAATGATGTCACGATGAACAATTATCATACAACTTCTATTCTAGTCCTGGATTGGACGTTAGAGTATAGGCTATATGATTATTTATAAGGGAAGCTCGTTATAGTTGGTTCTTTTATAACTGGCTCCTCCTGTGTAAAACCTTCTATAAATGATACATTTCAATTCAGAACCTCATCGGGTGGCCCTGTACTACACTAGTAGATAAGAGGAACATAATTTCATTGGTCAGACATTTTCTCATTCGACCTCGAACACCTTACACAGTGCCAAGTTATGTGATAGGCAAGGATAGATGGGCGTCTGGATGTGCTAATGCAGTGGCAGGATCACTATTTAATTGAGTCGGGAATGAATGGTCATTGTTGGGAATACATGGTTGAGGAACACTGTTCAGGGGGTCAATTTCAGCTATTTGTTGGATTTTATGCTAATATAATGTGTGTGTGCTTTCTTTCGGCAGCCACTCAGGGCACTGTGTATTCATTTGATATGGGGTTGTTTGACACCGTAGCTACCTGCACCTGGCCTTCAAGGATATGTGTGTTTTTCACTGCCACCAACTACAACTAATTATCTTTAATAATTAGATGCTGTATGCCATTTGAAACATTATCTGGTGTGGTTTCAGCTTACTATGCAAAACTCTCATTGGTGCATTGACATTGATGTCTGGGGCTCGTCCGAGCATTGTGAGTCCTGGAAGCTTATTTCCAAAGTCATTTTATGTCCAGTTGCAATATTTCAGAATTCAGGCCTAGCAAGGTTTTGGTGTAAGCAATGGTGGCACTTCTGTTCATTCGCCGCCATGTTGTTTTCTCTATGTCTTACATATTTGCGTTCTTAATGTATACGTGTAAGTGTAAGTGTGGACAAGTGCTCTTCGTGTCTACGTGCAAGTGTTTTCCATGTCTACGTGCATCACCATTTTATAGTTCCCTTCCTGTTTATACAAGGCAAAATATAATCTACCTGTTGTCCTACCTAAGTCACACAATCTATTGTACACTCAATGATCAATGTGGGGATCTTTGTGTTTAACTGTTTATATACCAGTTCTCGGTTTATATCTTTGTGTATACTCCGAGACAGGTAGGGGCGTGGCTACAACTGGTGCAGCTCTCATCTCCATTATTACATTAGTTTCACCATTTGTGCTGGTAGTACCATCACATGACTGGTATTACTATTATATAGCAGCTACTACCAATACCATCCAAAGCCTACGTGCTCACTTCATTACCGATGCCGACTAACACATTTCCAGACATTCAGCATTGGCCATGTGGTATCCAGCTAAGGTGAACAGAATTTAGAATGCCTTCATAGTAGCAGCGCCCTTCCACCCTTTGTACTGTAAAGCCATACACTGTTCTCCGCTTGCCACGGGGAGCATGCGATTCATAGCCTCCCATCCTGTGTGCATCCTTCTGCAATGTATTAACTAGCAGGGAGACTGGTAAGATCAGCACAGAATGCTTGCAATGCAGCACTTCATAGAGGCGATCCTGACTTTTTCCATGTACAAGACAACAGTTGGCTGCATGACTAACTGGCCAAAAGTCAACACAAATAAAAACTATCCTTACATCTTCTGCATTGACTACAACTGTGCATGAAATTAGAAACATTAACCCACGTGTAATATAGGATCTATCCGGCTTTGCCGATTATTATTTTTTTTTGTCGAATGTCAACTTTGCCGATTTCTTTTGCAGATGTCACCTCTTTTTTCACCACAGAAAGCTGTGGACAGGCCCTGCACCCACACTTCTACTCCCCACCCCTTTATAAACTTTACCCATACTTACCAACTGTGGTAAAAAAAAAAGAGTTAAATAATTCACGAATATCCATTCGGTAAAGTTGCCATTCGGCAAAAGTGAGGAACACTGTACCATACACACACCATCCTTTCCCCGTGTATGTCTGTACCACCAAACATCACAGAATCTTCTTGCTTCTTATATCATTTATATTGAAGTACCTAAAACACATCTTGGATACAGAGAAAATAGACTTTTTCTTGTTGTGATGTGATTTACAGTATGTGAGACTCCGCAACTTACCTGCTCGCCAATCATCTGTAATTCAGAAAGGTAGTGAATTGATTCTTCTATCTGGGCACATGGTGCCTATCCAATGTAAATGTTTTGTACATTCCTAGAGCATTTACCCAGTTCTGGATGTAGGTACCTGATGTTTCGCAAGCGACACCCACTCAGCTTTTGGGAGCCAGGTATAGGACTGGCTCACATGTATGTAGTACCATGAATTATTATTATCATTATTATCATTACATTTATTGAGTGCGGAACTAGCTCCGAGAAGCAACGGAGCGCTTTACAGAGGTATACACCAAAACAGATGCATAACAGAGCGCTTTTCAAAGGTAGCAACAGAACTGATATACAGCATGAGGTTGGATACAGAGGGGCACAAAGGAGGGGTACAGCTGTACAGGGTGGCGGTGCAGAGAGAGGTGGGCGGTGTCTAGTGAGTCTTTGCACAGGGCCCTGCTGGCCTTGCTATTGGAAGATTCCAGCCATTGCGACTAATGTGCCTTCTCGAGATAGTGATTTACATGTCTGTTTGAGGCAGTTGGTGCCCTAAACTCACTTCAACCATTTGGAAATGGATGACTGCCAACCTGACATGGTAAAACTTGGGGGTTATGTAAATATGACTGCCAACCTGACATGGTAATACTCGGGTGATATGTAAACGTGACTGCCAACCTGACATAGTAATATTCGGGGGATATGTAAACACTAGCAGGGCCATTAAGTTGGAAACTTTTACTCAACAAATACTTTGAGTTTGAGTCGCCCGGAATACAAACAAAATGTGTTTTTCTTTCCAGAACACTGGCAAGGCATATCTCCTATTCTCCTCCATTGTATCTGTGGCAGTTTTCAAGGGACCACAATGCTCGTACGGTTCCAGCAACTAGCTTCAGCTGCACTTAGTATTCCAACGTGGAGAGTATTACTTAATGGCTGATTTTATGGAGCGGGCCATTAAAGAACTAGCATGTGTGTGCAATAATTTTATTTAGTCCATTCCTGCTGCAAATCTGAGTGCAATTAACATACATACTAGCTAGCATCTACTCCATGCATATCTCTTTCCCAGAGGCTTCTAATAGCAAAAGCATTTACAAGAAATAAGTAAGCAAATTGTGAAACCTTCCAAGCCCATAAGCAGTTCTTCAGAAGCCAGTCAGAAGTATATGTATTTTTTTTTAATTATTTATTCATACAGATTATATGGTTTTCCATATTATAAACCTTTGACCTGTTGACTCCTTCATTTACCAACTCATTCATGGAGACCGTTTTCAATGTTTGTCCACTCTCTAATGTTCTTCATAGTGCTCACATGCCTGTCATGATTATCACTGGGCATTCCACTGTTTTTTAGTCTGAACGTCATCACGGAGGCAGCCCTCCAGTTTCTTAAGTGTTAAGATCACCCGTTTTATGAGCGCTATGTTAACCTTCATTATTTCTCCTTCGACGAAGATCCTCCACCAGTCTTCCGTGCTTCTTGTCATGAAGCTTCTCAGAGTGTCCCCCAAACACTGTTCACGGGCATCCCTTAGTCCGGCGCAGTGAAGTATGAGGTGTTTCAAAGTTTCTTTCTCTCCTAGAATGTTACATATTCTGCATCTTGCGTCTCTATCCATGAGTTTCCTTCTTTGCAGTATTTCTCCCGTTGGTAAAATGTTCAATCTAAATCGTAAAAAAAGGGATCGAAAGTACCAGTTCGGGAAAAAAAAAACAGGTATCTCGGTATCTGGTTCAGTTTACGTGGCTGTGCCCAGAAGTCTTCATAGCCTTTGTATTTCCCATTATTTTCCTGAGTTTCTATCCAGTCTGCCGTGTATAATTTTTTCTTTGTTTTGTCTGGGTTGTTCAATAGGTCGTCCTCTGATTCATTTAGGTTCGCTAGAATCTCTAGACACGAGCCTTGCCATTCCATTAGAGTTACATCAGCTTGTTCTTTTAGTGCTTTATTCAACACACTAAATTGTGCATTTTCCTCCAGACATTTATGGTAGAAACACAGCGTTTTCCAGATCACTATGGTTTTCAATGAGGTTAGAGCCAGCTCTCTCCTTATCAGCTGTATTGGCACCGATGTGGGGAGTTGTAATACTTTCCGCCAAAAATGGCCCTCCAAGATTGACTATACATGAGTCGGTATGGGTATTGGTGATTCAGCTCTGTATACCAATGTTAGCACTACTTTCATCCTGTAGAAATTTACCAATGGTGTTAAGGTAAATCTACAGTATCTTTTAAGTAAAATTTTCCCTTGAGAGGCTAGGTTATTTGCTTTCCGTTTTAGCCCCTCGATTCTTGGCGCTTCACTTTTCGTGTTATTAATACAAACTCCCAGGTATGTAAAGGTCTCGACTTCCAACATTTTTTAACTTTTCAATGACCAACCTGTCTTTCTGGATCTGTTTTTTCTCCCTCCTGGGCGTAACTTTAAGATCCTTGACTTTTCTGGATTAATTACCAGATCATTTGCATCTACATACAGTTGCAGGGCTGTCAACTGTCGTTGCAGGCCAATTTGGTCTGGTCCATCGGGACGATGTCATCTGCGTATAGCAATCTCCCTATTGGGATCCCTGCAATCTTCGGTGGGAAGCAACGTATGAGTTCAGAGGATTCCTCGATATCTGATGTGTACAAGTTATAGAGTTCTGGCGCCAATGGGCACCCTTGTTTTAGACCCGTTCTTATAGAAATTTGGTCTGTCAGTGTTCCTGCTTTGTCCAACCTAACTCTAATACTTGTACCTGTGTACAGATCTTTGATGTTCTCTACCAGGACCTGCGGGCATTCCCATGTCTCCAGTGTCTCCCACTACATAGCTCTTTTTATTGTGTCAAAAGCTTTTGACAGGTCGATGAAGGCTCTGCATATTTCTTGGGTTTCATTCCTTATTATTCTCGCTCTCATCAGATTACTCAGGGAAATGTTAAGTGCGGTGCCTCTCCCCCTCACAAAGCCGGACTGCCAGGGGTCGCTTTGGCCACTTTGCTGTGCCCAAGTAACCAGGTCCCTCAGCAATGGGGATGCGAAGACCTTCCCCGCAACATCCAGAAGTGCAAACGGTCTGTAGTTGTCCGCCGATGTTCTAAGACCCTTTTTAAAGATCGCCACCACTATCGCTGTCCTCCAAGAATCAGGGATTTTTTCATTGGGCAAAATGTATTTGAACAGGTAGTGGAGAAACTTTGCCCACTCCGTTATATTACTTTTTAGTATTGCGTTCGTCAGCACGTCTGGGCCCGGGGCTCTTGAGTCTTTTAGTTTCCTTAATATGTTTTCAATTGCCTCGATACTGATGTCAATTATTGCGTCTTCCTTCCTTATCAGTGGTTTTCGCCTAGGTAGTATGTGGTTTTTTCCTTGTATCTGTGTATAAAATTCGCACCATGTAGTGGCACTTATTGGGTTCATTAGGGTTCTCTCCTGAGAATTCTCTACTTCGTTAATGATGGCCCATATTTCTGCAGTGTTTTTAGTTCTTATTTTTTCTAGCATACTTTCTGCATCTTGGTTTAACAGGGTCTTCTTATGTAAGTGGAGCCAGTTACGGTTGCCCTGTTTTAACTTGTGTATCTCCTTACTGAAGTTACTAGACTTGTTCTTCTTTAATTGCCTGATGTTTCTCCTTAGTTCTTTTTTCCTTTCCCGTATCCGGCTATCGTACAGATGATGGTGATTCTTTGTTAAATGGTTATTTCCTGTTTTTCCTTCTGTAATAAAGGCTCTGAAGAGTGGTGTATAGTCAATCCTTTGAGTTTCTTGTTCAGTTTCGAGCAAAGAAATCATACCTTTTAGTTTATGATTCAATACTTTGATTTTGTCTGGTCTAATCCTTAATTTCATCCCTCGTTGGACTGTAACTATGTCCTGATTATACATACTGAACTTGTTGTTACTGATGTTTTTGCATGTCAGTTTCATCAGATTATGATCGCTTTCTGTTGTTGTTATTACTTCCAATGTTTGGATAGTCTCTGACAGATTACTCGAAATGCAAATGTAATCCAGAATCTCTGCTGATTGCACCCCCTTCCATGTTGGATGAGCTGGCATATCACCTTCCACCTTTCCGTTTAGTATGACACAGTCTCTCGATTGCAATATGTTATTCCACTTTATTCCTCTTTTTTCCTTCGCTGTGGCACTTGTTACATCGTGTTCTATTACTTGATTGTCTTTGTTAACACAAGTACAGTTTAAGTCCCCAACCAGTATATAGAACAGATCTATCCATTTCTCTCTCTGCTCATCCATCAATTCTGCTGTTTCCTCACGGAGCTTTTCATGTAGGATGTTTGCTGGGTTCCAATATATATTGATCAGGATCAGTACTCTCACGGCATCTTTATCTAGCTGTATCACCACCATCTGGATGAAGGGATTTGGATGAATCATCTCCAGCACTTTCCAGTTCAAGTCGTTTTTAATAGCTACTAGGAGACCAGACATGGGTCTTCCTCTTAAGCCTTTTACGGCTGGGTTAAGTAATACCACGTATCCTTCCATCGTAGGTGGTTGCGACAACCACGTTTCTTGTAAGCATAGCACTTTCAGGTTCTCCTTTTGTAGTTCTCCAATAGTAAAAAGGTGGTTGGAGCATCTTGTGTTCCAACTTCAGAGGCTCCATGAGCACACACTTCTTACTGTTTTATGTTATTGGGTGTTCACTTTGTCATCAATAAGGTTTTTCAACCATTTCCATCTTGCAGCTTCGTTTTCTTCCCCTTGTCTTTTATTTCTACTGTTTGGACTTTGGTTACTCTGGTAGTCACTTTTTCTTGATGTTGTTCTGTGGCACCTAAAATGTCTCGGCTCTTTGTCTGTATTGTTGTTCTGTCTCGACGAGTGTTTCTATACTCGTTCTTGTATTTTTAGGATTTCATCACTTTCTTGAAGGTCAAAGCCCATTGGTCTTAACTGAGGTGCTTCATCAAGGAGCAGTTGTCTCACCAAATTTGACCTTGTGTGTAAAATCACCTTGTCTGTACGGTCCTCGTCGACAAACTCTACGATGGCAAGATCGTTTGTGGTAATTAATATTAGTGCCAGGATATGATGTAGAAGTCTTATTACATTAGTTCTATTTAGAATTAACCCGTCATCGTAGTAAAGAATTTGTGCCAAGACAAGTCCTGATTGCCTTTTCGTTTCAACATTACTTGCTTTATGTACCTGTCAGTGTGAGTGTTCTTTTTCCATCTCCTTTGTGTTCGTCCGTACTCTCCTGTCCCCCATCTCAGATCTGTTATTACTGTTTCTCGTTTCTCTGTCCAACCTGTTTCCAATTTTTGGATTCTCAGGTTGCCGGATGTTCCTTCCTTGCATCAGAGGTTCAGTCTTCTGGACACTGCATCTTTTTTTGGTTCTTCTTTCCAGTTGCTCTGTTTGTATTTGATTATTTGTTGTTCTTCTGCTTTCTCTTCGTTCTTTCTCTTGTTCAACGGTTGCTACCGTTACTATTGAAACATCACTCTCAGTATCATCTGTACTCTCCTCTCTCACCCAGTCTTCTTCCATTATGTTTGTATCTCTCTTTTCTCTTCCCCCCTGTTTCACTTCATCTTCTGATATTGTGTATGTCGAGAAGTCCATTAGATCTACATCGGAACACTCATCGTCTCCGAATTCAGGCGTTGCAAATTCTTTAGTATTCTGTTCTAATCTGACCTTTTTCTTGTTATTTATTAGCTGGTCTATTATACTTGGGTGTTCCTTTGGTATTTTCAAATTTTTGATAAATGCCCGACTGTTACTGCTACTTAGTCTCTTTGGTAGTGGTTGATTTTTTTTGTTTTTTAATGATAACACCTGTTGTCTTATCCCCTCCTGTCTTGCTTTCTGTGTTCTCTTCTTTCTTCAGTTTTGTCTGGCATTCCTGTTTTTGTTTCCAGTGTTTTTGTCTCTTTTTTTGAAGATCTCACAGACACTCCCGTTTTTCTTTTCTTTCGCTGAGGTCTTGTCCATGTTTATGAGTTCTTCTGTTGCTATTTTTGGTGTCTGTTTATTTATTGCCACCTGCGTCTGTCTGATGTTGGTTTGACCGTCACAGGCAGTTCTATTTGTGGATCTTTCCCAGTCCAAATTCTCCAAAGGCCTGGCTGTGACTGTTCTAGGACCCACGACCTTAGGTAGTTTCTGTGGTTCTTCCCCCACTGCTCCCTTGCTGTTTGTTTCTTCTATTGCTGGAGTTCTATCTTCACTCTGTTTTTCCCCTGCCATTTCTTCACTTGGTACAACAGTATTTCCCATCGAAGCTTGGCTCTGTGTCTCACTGTTTTCTTGTGTTCTTACCAGTAGTGGAGAATGGCCCACGCTATTGTATTCTGACGTTGTTGTTTTCGGGCCGTTTGTACCTCTTATTTCAATGGCTGCTGATGTGTACTCAGCGTGCTGTATTCTTTACTTGCTGAGTCCTTTCCTCTAGAGTTCATTCTCCCTAGTTTTCTCTCTTTTAGTATTGGTTCTATTATGTCATGTAGAAAGGGGCTAGGATTCCAGACAATGTCGTTACAAGTAGGAAGTTTTCTTCCTCGGAACAACCTGATTTCTTTGGGTTCTCGTTTTCCACCAGGCTTGGGGACAAGTCGTCAACTTCCTCCAACCTTGTATGGTTTTTGTTCTTTTCGTTCCTGTTCTCTGTTGTCATCTGATCTTTATTCACGACTTTACAAGTCGTTCCTCTCCGATAATCTCCTTGTGTGGGTCCTATAGTCTTTCCTCTAATTGTATTCTCTATATTTGTTGATGTCTCCAACAGGACCTCGTCTGGTATTTCAGCTCCATTTATTCTCTTTATCAAAGGTTAGCTGCCAGATCTTCCAATGCCAAAGTTAAAACTTAATGCTGGCTGGACTTTTGTCAGAGGCGACGATTTTCCACTGTCAGTAGTTTTTGATGCTGTGAGTATATGAGTGTCTAGATTTTTCATCACTGGCCCTACTGTAAAGGGTCGCCATGTGACCACACTGGAGGCACATTCTTTTCCGTTGTTCAAATGTTTAGTCATTTTGACTGTATACCTGAATGGAGGACTTACAGATAGCGCCGACTTTTCCCTTTCATTTCCTTGTGTCTTGGGCGGCTCTCTTTGCAGATCTTCATCCTCTTCCATATTGTTAGAGTTTTTCCTTTTCAAAAACTTCGACTTGTAAGGTTCCTTGTTGATTATAGACATCAGTTTTTTCCCAATGTTCGGTTCCGTGGCTAAGCTTTCATTAGTAACTTCCCCTTGTTCCTCGGGTCTTTTCAGATGTTCAGTTGATGTTAAGTCAATCATTATTTAATCCGGTGGGCTAGCCTGTTTTTGTGTCAAGTCTGTAGTTTTTTTTTGTACAGTCGTTGTCTGTGCCTGCATTAACGACTGCTGTTGACCTGCTTGTAGATCACCTGCCACGATTTCTGTGTCGTCCATAACTGGTTCCGTTGTTGTAATTGTTTTCCGGCTGTTTTGGTCACCCAATAGATTGTCTATATATTGTGACGTGCTTGCTCCAATCTTTACTTGAATGTTGAAAGGGCACGTATTTTGGTTGGCCATCTGCGGCTCTGCCTCCACTGCCCAAGAGGGCGTGGAACAAATTATGTCCAAACCCCCTTCCATTTCCTCCTCCCCTCTATGCAGGCCTGGCTCTTTCCTTGAGTCCACCCTATTGCTCTCTGCCTCATAATCTGTCTTCTCCTCCTGTTGGGGTGGGGCCGCCAGATTCAACATTTGTAAATCTGGTGAAGCAAGATAAAATTCTATTTGCTGGTTTCTTCTTACCTTCTTAATTTAGATTGCTTGCCACGGCACAGCAGCGGCTGGCTCTCCGCTCTCCGCCTACCGCCTGACACTGGACACTCAGACACACTCCGCTCTGCTCTGCTTTACTTCCGGTTTATGAAAGCAAGCGGCGTAGGGAGGAGGAGTGTTCTCCAGATGTTGTCGGCGAAGGCGAAAACAGACTCCTCTTATGATGGTTGAAAAACAGACTCCACGTAATCCACCAGCTCCAAGTCTTAGTCCCCACTTCACGTAGCTCGATCTTGCATCAAATCCAGTAGTCTGCGCGGCACACCGGACACTCAGACACACTCAGAAGTATATAAAGGCCAATCGTTCACCTTATCATAGATAGCGTTTTTAAACTGAGGAGTAATTGGTGGTGTGCTTCTTATGCAATATAATTACATTTGTAACCCACACGTGCCAACAGGATTTGACATCTTAATTCAATAATGGGATAAAGGAACAGCATATAGCAGTCCAAGGTTTCTTATATCACTATTGTATTATCATGTGACCTAGGTATGCTGCATGTTACCTCAGGAACAAAGAGCCCCATTACAAGTTTGGCGGTGCAGTAAAAATGTAATTACTGCCACATTTTTTTAGCAGTAATTGAATTACTGCTGTTTTTACCAAACTGCCGAATTCCGAGTTTGACCTTGAAATGGAGGATTTACCCTGGAGTTAAATCCCCCACTTTAAGGTAAAAAATTAGCGGATTTACTGCAACGGATTTACCCCTTGCTGTAATTCCACCAACATCCTAATGGAGTCCTGTGGACTCCAAAAATGGGGATTTACACCGCCCTTCCACCACTCATAATCAAATGGTGAACTCAGGGGACAGAGTGACGTTAATGGTGGATTTACTGCCAAATGACTGCCAAACCCGTCATGGACCCTAAGTCTCTTCTTTAAAAAGCACACCCCTTCTGTTATGAAAATATGAATACTTGGGACCTTCAACCGGTGGTTAGAGGAGCTGTCAATTCCGAAATCCATTACAGCAAAAGCATCACTAGAGTATATACATGTCCTTCTATGGATAATCTTTTGCATTGGATTCATCTAACATGTTCTGGACATCCCTCTGTCATGTTAGGAGAATAATCTAACCTCATTGTTACTTCTGTGGCCAGGCAAGTGATAGGTCATTTAGAGAATAATTGAGGACTTTTATTGATTCTTCAGGGCGAACACAAATTACGACATCTTGGATTGGTCAGTCTCTGATCGGAACAGGCACCACCCTGTGGAAGCTATAGACTTCATATTAAACAAAAAGGTGACATCATCCAGGTTATGTGCAAAAGGTACTGTGTCCAGGACTTAGTTATCCAACTAGAAATGAGCATGAAAGCAGAGTGAAGATGCAATAAAAACAGACTACAGAATGGCCAAGTAGCATGCAGAATTGCTCCAAGAGCATTTCAAAAAAAGTAATCTACAGATCCAAAAATGAATACATTTCCCCAAAATAGGAAACATGTTAACAAAATCGTGGTGCATTGATTGTAGCGGTTATGAGTATTGTGACAAGGTCCCCCGCCTGGCTCTTGGGGCCATCAAGGGCATGGCTCTTGGGCCTTGATATCTCCACAAACCAGTGGATAATGGGCCAGAGAAAGGTATGGGGAGGATTCCATGTTCCCTTGCCATTGGTCCATGGTGCATGGCAGGAAACAGTCACAGAACCACCATGTATCCACCTTCCTCCACAACTGAGAGGGCTTGAAGTTCTCTCTCAAAATACCTAAAATGTCCAAGCTGAAAAATCCACCTACTCCTTTGACTGGAATCAGTTTTCTGAAAATAGCATTAACAACAATGCTTTTGACATTGTTGCAAATGATCCCACAAAATCTGAGAAGTCATTTCAGGACTTCCCAAGATGAGCAGCGAACCAGAAAGTCAGAGGAACATAGTGTTACCAGCCCACAGTTTTCTGCCCACAGATTGCATCATGTGGGAAACAAAGGTATCAAAACATTGTCCATGGCAGAGTGTTCTCTCACTGGAGATACAATGTTGTGAGTTCACTGTGTAGACACATAATATGAAATAAAGATGGATTTGAACATATTGCAAAGTGTTTCCCCAGGACTTAAATCACACACTGTGAGAAACAGGTGACCGAAACTCGGAGCTGGCAGCACCATAGAGGGTTAAGGAGAGAAGAGTAACTTCTAAAATGGTTGGTGGGCCAGTTATAGGCCTGGTCCAGTTCTGTAAACGTAAACCATCCCCAGGTGTTCTCATGATCAGCAACCAAACTTAACCCCATCCCACCCAGAGGGATGAGGTAGGAGAGTATAAAACCCAGAAGCCCAAGTCCACCAGTGTGGGTTGTTGGAGAACGTTGTGGCAGGCAGTTGGAGAGCATTGAGGATTCAGGAATGATACGCAGGAGGACAAAGAGGTGATTAAGGCTAGTGGTGCAAAAGGGAGTGGCGGAGGTGGTAACAACAGCAAAGGCAGTTGCAGTTACAAAGGTGGAGGTGGGAGTAATAATGGAGGAGGTGTTAGTAACAGTATGAGGTGATAATAACATTAGTGGAGGTGATAACAACAGTGGAGGAGATAATCATAACAGAGGAGTTTGTAACAGAGAAGAGGAGTGGGTGGCAACAACAGCGGGGGAGATTAAAGCAACAGAGAAGGAGCTGGTGTTGAAAAGGAGGCTGTGATATCAACAGGGAAATGAGTGGAGACAGCCGAATGAATAACAGGTAAGAGGACAAACGAGGTCAACCTCTAGCCAGAAAGGACAGGAATATATGAGGAGGTAGGGTTGGTCCAAGGCAGGCTGAGAAGGCAGGAGAAGGAAAAGAATCCAGACAAGGGGGGCACAGGATGAGTAGTCAGGTCACCAATGATTGGACCGTAAGGGTTGAGGAAAGGGGACCCCTTCCTTCTCAAGGTGAGATGAGGAACTCGTTAATGAAGAGAACATCCTCAAACCAGCACAGACACTTCTTCTATACCATCCACCGATCAATGAGATGATACAACTGACTAAGAGACTGCTCTCTTTGCGGAATGAGGTCTGGAAACAGGGTACAGGAACACCGGAGAAACCTGCAATGCCACTGGGATGTGAGATGTTATCACACCCAGTGTGGGAGACTTTTGTTTTCATTTGATCCATTTTCTTTCAACCCACCGGGATAATTTCTATATCAGTAAACCTGTGAACTATCCTTCCGGCGTCCATTCCTTCTGTGAATCCTGCTAGGGCCTCCGACAGTAGAAACAAGTGTGATTCCCGAAAATGAACTGGTAGACAAGATCTAATAATTTGTTGTATTTAATATCAAAACTATTGGTTTGACAATAGACAAATCACAAGAAGTCATGTCTCGTCAGCCAATCACAACCACCACAAATGTGTCACTTGTTCCTATATTCTGGCATGTTCTGGTTCTTGACCTTGGGAATTGTGATACATATGGGACCTATATCATCTTTCCCAGGACCCACACTCGGCTGTCGTATATAAAATGCTTGCCAAAGTCATTGCTCTGTCATTATTACTACTTGAACTAAAACATACAGTGAGGATTGCTCCACTACCTTAAAACACAAGCCTCTTCATGGATGACCCCGCCAGTGCCACCCCACCTCTAAACTACTGCTCCAAAATGAAATGATGCAAGGGACGGGGGTCTTGGCTTTTTTGAAGGCATTAAACAATTTAGTTTCAGAATTTCGCAGGCACCTAATCCAGCCTTTCAGATCTTTGACAACTGATTCAGCATTCCATTGATTAAGGATCAAGGAGCTGGTCCTGTACTGCTGGATCTGCCACTGGCATTTGACACCATGAACCATGGGTTCCTCGTAGAGCACTTCGAGAAATAACAAGTATTTTTGGAAAGGTCATGGCCTCCTTTATAACTGCACAGAGACATCAAGTCAAAATCCAATCCACTTGGTCATCAGTTGCACACTGTGCAAAACCTCAGAGTTCGGTACACTATCCTTCTATTTAATACATGGAAATGTTACGAGACATTTTATTGTTTACATCTTTATGGATATGTATCTGGGGCAAAAAGTTCTTGGTTATATCTTCCAGGCTTTAAGGACCTGACCATAATACATACCTGTAACAACTAGGTAAGCAGTAGGGTGCAGGTATGATTTTCATATTAAATTGTCCTCAAAGCATAATGTGCAAGAAAGTACAATAAATGCTTTGCTACCCTGCACCTTTGGGCATTCAATGGTGCCAGATAACAAAATAACCTGGCCAACAGAATGTTTGTATTCCAGTTAGCAGAGATCCAATGATCTGAGCAAACCTTCCAGATAACCAAAAATCCTGACCCCTGCTTTATATACCGGCACTATAAACTCAACGATGCTCAGTTATTTTAAGTTATCGCCTTTGTAATCCAGCGTTTTATTATCTAGAATACTACTTATAAGGAGCATGACATTCACTGATGAATCGACTGTTCCTGTTAATTAAGTGCTGGATAACAAAGCTTGCACTGTGCTAGTAAATTATAGCAATTAAATTGCTTTCAGCACTTTCTTTCCTCTATGCACTCCAGTCCACCAACAAAACATCAAAAGAACATAATAAAAAAAAAACAAGCACAGGACAGACTGGAAATAGGCAGTCGTGTATAGTCAAATTTAATCAATGGAAAACCACTCAAGCATTGACCATTGCAATCTATTCGATAACATATTCTGGTCTGAATAGTTCTGATTTGTTGGTGCAACCACTTTTATTGGTTACGATTAAGAGTCAGGTCATGAGAAAGGTTATTCCACATGGTGGCATGTTCAATTCCCTGCTAAAATGTATCTTGGGGTGCTCCCACAGAAAGTCATTCCCATGAAGCAGAAGATCTTAACGTCTTTGTAAAAGGCCAGCGGAAACAAATAGTTTTCTCAGTGCTACGCCAGTGTGTTCAAAGTAAGTGTCGAACTATACCTGTGCAAATCCCAAACTAAGTTGGTCTGAGAAATAGGCAACTTGAAGAAGCAGGTCAATTTGTAAGAGTGGGGCTGAGATTGTAACAAAAGTATTTTGATGAAATGTAAACTAGAAAACACCCACAAATAGTTTTTTTTTATGATTGTCGCTTCTGAAGGTTTTTTGGAGACTGCTCAGTTCCAAAGTGCTGCATGGAGAAATGAGTGACCACACTTTACTGGTTCCTAGTCAGCCGGGGCTGGATTTAACGTTTTCAGATCCTAATTCTAACCCTACAGATTGCATTCCCTTCAAAAAGTAACTCACAGGGCCGTATAATATATTCAGTTTAGCGTTGCAATTGTTGTAGGGTGCAAGTTGCCTGCATCTATTGTTGTAAGTGGACTGATGGTGAGGTTTGCTAAAGGGATATGTAACATGGTTACTGCATCTTTGATGTTCAAACTTTGAGGGGTTGCCGCCAACACACAGTCATTTTGCACTGCAGCATTGTTGGCATGCCAGTTATGTTTTCTAGATTTTAAAACAAGGATTTTGCAGAGAAGCATTACCAGTGGTTATCAAACGCCAATTCCTTTTCCTCAATATTGATATATAATCAGTAAATGGATTGAATTTAGTTCGTTCTGAGCGGATGGCCATTGTGTGTCCACAGTTAGGAATCTAATGCCCTGTGTACAACACAACACCAGACTTCACTTTGCACTTTGAATAGTCACATTTTGTTACACCTCTTTTGACCGTTTTGTGGATTTGTTTCCTGTGTTTTGATTTGTTGTGATAGTTCTGATTTAGCATATGGGTTTGAGGAAGGTACCCTTCCCTACCCACACTATTGTTAGTGGATTACAAATTTAACTTCAAAATGTGACATGTGCTAGTGGCATAAGAAGATATAGTAATCCCCACTCAAGTAGCCCTTTCCTCTAATAAGTTTCTACACTGATAAGAGGTCCAGGGGTGCTGAATGTTATGGGGCTGGTCATGCTCACTCTAGCCAGCCCATCATTGCTTGGGGCCAGCAACTTGCTTGGTTGCCGGGATCACCTGGACTTATGGTGTTGCAGGATCGTCCAAACGGACATGGGCCTGGGGTGCCGGGGCACTGGGGATGCCAGGAGCATCCTGGTTTTGGAGGTGCCTGGGCACACCGAAGTCTCCATGCCGACCTGAGGGTCCCGCCTGTGGGAGTCTGAATGTGGAGCAGCCTAGAAACCCTTCTACCAGTGTCTCGCTGCCTGCCCCAACATCAAGGGCCTAAGCCGATGTGGCCACTGGTGCCCCGGGTTCAGTTTTGCTGGCACCTGAACTGTGCTTTTGACTGTTCTGAACTGATATTAGTGCAAGCTGGAACTGGTTTCCTGCAACCCCGCAGATGCTTAAAGAGGGCTCAGTAAACAGTCATGAAACATCTGAAAAGGGCAATACACATGGGAGGGTCACACCACACTGAAGAAGACGATCAGGGATTTCTTTCTACTGAAGAAGTCTTGCAATATCATTCTGCGGAAGTGTTTGATGAGCGTAATATTGTAGCACGCCCACAAGAGTTTGGAGTGTGCCTAAGGTTAAATCTGACCCTAGTGCACCACTTATGTTGGTTGAGCAGAGTTACAGCATGGGTAGAAACCCTACAAGCTTCCGTATTGGAGCAAAAAAGGTATTGATAAAAATGGACACCTACATTGCTTACAGAGGTAGAAGGTGGTAATGATGTTGTGGATACGAAAAGCACAAAGAAGAAAATATAAACCCTTGAACTTTTTGTACGACTCAGAGTGATTATCGTGCCATCTGTGACAACATACAATAAAAATAACAATTACTCATATGTGCTGTCCCCTTTCCTCCACACTTTTGTTCTCAGTAAATATCACATTACCTGGATCAGTATGTTTGTTCTCTAAGGCTGTAGCAATAGAATCAAATGGCCATATATTATTATCCTTTCTGGTTACAATAATTTGACTAAAATGTCTCTGTTTACTCTATATACTGATTAAACAATGGTGTACCCTAGGTTGTGCAGTCTTTTCTCTTTTTTAATAGCTTTTCAGGGGTCTAATTTAGTAACTTAATCGTCTTATTTTCGTATTTTTATAATTCCATTCCGCCATTACATTATATTTTCTTCACTGATTATCCTCAGAGACTCTTCTAATAACAAGGTGCAATCTATGGCCCAACTACATCAAAAGAGACAGTTATCAATATTATCGGTCATTCACCATGACCATAATATCTATATTTTCTATTGTTACTTCCGTTGTCTGCCTTTCTGCTACTTATAAATCCTCAGGGCTCCATTATTCTTACATTCCTCTTGCTAATTGTTTTCTTGTGTATTTCAGGTCATATTTACAGGCAATACAACAAATTACCACGTGGTAGCCCCTGAGCAGAGTTTATGTAATCTTGCGATAATCCTTCTGAGAATGACTATGATTTTAAATTTACACATCTACTTGTAATAAATCCAGGAGGAAGATGAGTAACATAGTGAAATGGGCAAATATAGGATTAATGGGAGGATTGAGAGTGGAACTAAGTTTCTGGCCTACCTGTCACAAGGGTACTTGAAGAGATAGGAGGCCATAGAATTACTCTCTCTGCAAGTTGCACCAATTCAGGTTCACAGCTGCAGAGAGGAGTAATAATGGGTTAGTCCTCACCAGAAAGAAGTGATGAACATTGGAAAGCCCTCCAGGTCAATGAGTAGGGATGGATACAGATGTAAACCGAAGTGTGCTCAGTCAGAAAATACATAATCCATCCACCCAGACTTTGACATGTGATGATAAATGCTAGGCACCTTTTGCATGTTTTGTACCCATTAGCAGTTCACACTTATTACTAGGACAGAAATCAAGGATTGGCAAAATGCAAGGAACATTTTGATTGGAGAATTGAACAATGAACTAGCATTAGGCGATATTGCAGTCTTGAGAAAGAAACAAACATTTAATTGAATAAAACATGCTGGAGGGTATTATTTTAGGATTACTGTAAATTTACATCAATATTCGGTCGTTTGTAGGTCCTATAATTCCACTGCAAAACTACAAGGATTAAAGTGATGTAAAGAGATCCAGACATTCCGTAGGCATGACAGTCTACCAATTCAGAGGGCCAACTAAACTAATATCCCAGTTATAAATTAGGTTAAATGGAGGTCAGCAATAGGCAGTTGGAGATAGGTAAACTACCCTCTGAACAGAGATATTGATTTGCCATTCTCTTTTGTCATAATATCTGCTGAGGCCAGTGGTAGAAGTGTACTGAAAAAAGTAGTGGAACTGTGGTCTCGGCAGGGGAGAGGGTAGGCGGAAGCAGAGTGCAGCCTGTAACAAGGTGTTGCAGTCAGGGCATTCCAATAGTCTAAGTGACTAATCACTAAGGCTATTACAACTTTACACTTGCACAGGGACATGAATGGACAAATCCTTTGTGTAGAATGTTGAATATGGTCGTAAAAAGTAGAGGAATGGTAAACAGAAATAAAGAAAAGTAGTGGAACACTGCTCCCGACCGTTCCCGCTCACTTCGATCACTGGCTGAGGCCAATACGGACAAAACACCTGAGTCAGGCTGGATTGGAGCGAGGAGTGGCCATGGAGAGAGAATACTGTGTTAAGGAGACCACTTAAGAAGCTAATAGACATAGAGGCTGACAAGCAACACAGTTCAAAGGAAACAAATCTCATTACGACAAAGGTTTTTTTAGGTAAATATATTTTTCTTCCTATAAGAGGGCTAAAATATACTTACAGGTGTAGAAATCCCAAATAATATGGACAAAACATCTATGCGCTTAAATTAATGATTATGACAATGGGAATGATAGATATAATTGTCATATGGAATGAGAGAAAATATTGATATTTTGTGTCTTTTAATGTATTTAGCCCAGAGATCTGACACTTATAAGAAGGCCACTTGGGGAAAATCAGTGAAAAATATACTAGATGACCACAAGTAATCGAATTATGGAAATAGAGTAATTCTGTTACCAAGTTAGAACACTGAAATAAGTCCTAAAACAGAGATAGGTCTGAAACATGTCCGGTACATCAGTGTCAAACAAGACTCATGGGAAGCATGAGTGGGAAGCACAAAGAAGCTGACACAAGGATGTAAATATCAAGACAGTAGTAATTATTTGTACACCAAAAAAAAGATTCACCAATCACAGATTCTGATCAAAGAAAAGCTCTCATGCAAAGTTCCTGATTTGGTATCACCCTGCCCCCTTTTCAATGTCCAGCAGAACACCCTTATTTTTGTCTCTGGGTTGCAGTTTTTCAGAGTTCCGAAACCCTGTTCAACCAAGTATTTGGTACTAGCCCTCTAAGGCCAACATGTGTCAGGCTTGGCAACTTTTGAAGTTTTCTTTCTGAAGTTTGAGACAAATATGGATCTTTCTCAACACCAGTGAGATGGACAGGTTCATGTAGTCGACTGCCACTTCACAACTCGCTTGTTCTACGGTCCTGGTCCCTCCTGGCAAGTCCTGTCCTAGCCTTGCTGTCCCTCAGTGTGATTTCACCATCTCCTACCTCCTCCAGCTTCTGAATTCTTTTCTGGCCAGCTGTTTCTCTCTAGTATTGCTAAGAGGTGTACCTGGTCGCATTCAGTCTGCCCAGCTCTTGCAGCTCTATCTTCCCCTCTTGCTTTTCTCCTTCCACCTCCCCAGAAAATGGTGAGTCTATTTTCCTCCAATCTCATAGACTCTGCTTCTCCATATGACTGTCACCCTCCAATCTCAATAACTCTCTCTTTGGGTGATTGAATGGAATGGAATGCATTCAGTGCAAAGTTTACCCGAGGGCATTTTGGGGCTCCACACAGAACCGTAGAAGATAAGGATCTGTGTGATCCGACCGCGGCTTCTTTTACCGCGACGGAAAGGTTTGCATGGGAAATGCACGAATACAAAATGTTTGTACATTTCCCATGCAAACATATTATTAAAAACACTACAAAACCCACACCCCCACCTACACCCACAACACACTCCAACCCACACCGCAAACACACCCCCACGCACACCCTACTTACCTTGCGCCAGCTCCCTTTCACTTTTGTGAACAGGAACCGGTGCTGCAGAGTCCTTTTCTTTTCTTTTTTTGCAGGCAGCTGCAGGGGTTTCCCCCTGCAACCTCTGCTCACTATACTGTCTAGTATAGTGAGCGGGGTGTTGAGTGGGACACCCCCACAGCCCCTGGTTTTTTTTTCCTCTGGAGTGCTGCAGGGTTGTCCCCCGCAACGCCCCGCTCACTATACTGTACAGTGTAGTGAGCGGAGTGTTGCGGGGAACTACCCGCAGCCCCCGGTTTCTTTTTTGTTGTTTTTTGGGGGGGATTACGGGTGTGCTTCAGGTGTATCCCCGCAACACCCACTCACTAGTATGGTCAGTGGGTGCTACGGGGGACACCACTGCAGTGTTTTTTTTTTCTTAAATGCGTGCCACCAAAGGTTCAAAAGTTTGGGGTTCAAACCTTTGGTGTCATGCATTTACGACCTTTTTGAATAGGTCGAACTTTTGTTTCAGTAATTTCTACAGATACCGAATATAAAGCCTAAAAAATAAACATTTTCAGAGCTTTGTGAAATGTAAAATAGGTAGGCGTTGCTCTGAGAGGATGAAGAGGGATTCGGGAGCCTTGGTCTACCCCCTCCTCCCATCCAGTTCATGACAAGATGGAAGGCCAGAAAACACTGTAATCACCCATTCTATTTTGGATGAATCCTAAATGCACCAATGTTGGATGAATACGCTGAGAGGTATCCTCTCAGCCAGCCATACAGACCAAGTGCAGTACAAATCTATTCATGAATGAATGAAGAGCCGTAGGCCATGGTTAGAGACACCGCTATGGACAGCCTGGACTAAGCAACAAGAAGCCATGTTGCTGACGTCGTTAGAGACACTACGACATAGCAGCATTATTTATTTATTTATTTATTTATATTTATATAGCGCGCAAGAAGCCCAGGGGCATTGAGGCGCTGTTACTTGCAATAACTTAGTTACATGGTACAGGCATGAAAGCGATTGTTAACACATTATGAATACTACAAGATATCATGCTGTTGTTACAGTTATTGCATTGGGACGTATATTACAACATATATGATAAGTATTCGTGCTGGTTTGTCGGGTCTTATGTGAAGAGGGTAGTTTTCAGAGTTTTGCGGAAGGTGGTGAGGGAGGCCTCCCCTCGGATAGTGGGAGGTACTCATGGAAGCACTAATGGAATCCGCAATCCGTGACACAAACACACATTCCAATACATGAAGAACATGAGGGTACAGTTCTATAGAGGAGAGATACATATTCATACTGTCATTGCTTTTATTATTTTTGCCATTAGTCAAATGCAGAAATGCAGAAACCGCAAGGCACAAGAGATCCTGATCAAAGCTTGCAGAGGTTTAATGCAAACAACCTTATGGAATTTCAAGGGCCAAGTGTGACTAACCTATGGAGAATATAGTATAACATGGACAATGTAGAAACCGGTTTAGGAAAATTACAGCAGGCCTCAAATAATTGATCAGGAGACAAACTGAGCTGATTCAGGCTGCACAGGGAGTGAAACTTGTGAGACAGAGCCCAGAGTCAAGAACAAGAGATATGGAGACATTCCAATCCTTATATGGCAAGGGGACCAGCTACAGAGAAAGGGAATACATCCTCATAATTCGGAGCTGCAGAGCTCAATTTTGTGGTCTATGGACACGTGATGCAGCTGAAGCAGACAAAGGAAAAAGATCAGTGGTGAGAAAGGCGAGCCAATCCCAGGCAGTGAGACACGGACTGGAACAAATATGCAACATAGTGTTGTGATGAGCAGGACATGGTCTCATGAGCAAAAGGTGGTCTACACAAGTTATCATGCAGACACACAGTCATTCCCATCACCTTGAAGAAGTGGACAGTGAGCTGAGAACCATTTCAGGTCCCAGGCCTCGGGACGTCAGCTCCAGCCAATCACAGTTTAGTACCCTAGGGGTGGGTAGCAATGGGCAAGAGCCAGTGGTAATTACACTGCTCTGCAACAATGTTATAGTTAGTAAATTGGGGATGGAACACACCAGCCAGCTGACATGTCAGAGCCAGTAGAATAACATCTATATGTACCCATTTAGGTTACTATACTCCTGACTGCCATTCCCACACTGCGATAGGTTTCTGGAGAGAGAGGCCCAAGTAATGACTGAGTAATGGCGTGTTTTCAAGACAAAACTGGCCAACGCCCCATTTACTGTGTGACATGCTAGAATCTTTCAGAGTTCTTGTATCAATCCCTGTTGGTTTTGGCTGTAATAAACTGCAGTTTGAACTTGCCGTTGACTGAGTCCTCTCTGTAACCTGGGGAGGGTGTTGGGCCCTCCAAGTCCGCAAACTTCCAGTATCACTCTGGCATTCCTGGGAGTTCACCCCAACAAGAAAAAGAAAGGGACTTCTAAAGAGATGCTGTGGCCACTGAGAATGAACTATCACCAATGTGGCAGTACCTTGCCTGAGGGACAGACTGCAGACAAGCATTAGCAGACAGCAAGGAGTGGCTAGGAGTATAAGGCACACATTTTGCCACAAGATATTCTGCCCCTGGCCATAAAAAGCCCAGGCAGAGGGTATTACACTGAACACGTTTGGCTACCGGCAGCCAGTGGAGCTGACGTAGAACAGTAGAGATGTGACAGCCACACAGAGTAGAGGTCATTAGCTGAGCAGCCACCTTCTGAAGAACCTGCAGGCGGTGGAGTACGTACTCAGGCTGTCCAAGATAAAGAGAATTACAATAGTCCAACAATGACAAAACCAAAGCAGAGATTACAGATCCATGCAGGTGCTCTGGAATGTAGGGGATAACATGCTGCATGAGCCTAAGCTGGAAATGACCCTGCTGACATTTGGAGCCAATCTGTAAATCCATGGGTAGGGATGAGGTAAGTTTAACCCCCAGGTCCTTGACCAAGGAGACTGGCTGAAGAAACGGGCCCAAAGAGGACGGCCAGAAAGTTGGTGTCCAGAGAGAAGCCTCTGCAGGAGAGACCACCACCAAGACCTCGGTCTTATCACCGTTCAGCTTCAACCAATTATAACACATCCACTCACCAACAGCCTCAACACAGGCACAAAATCTGGCAGCTGACAAAGGGCTGGAAAGATGCAGATGAACCAGGATGTGCGTGTCATCAGCTTAAGAATAACATAGGAAGCCATGTGAGAATATCAGTTTGGTCAAGGTCTGAATGTAGATTTTTGAATATGACCGGAGAGACGGCAGACCCTTGAGGGACACCACAGAAGATAGCCATTGCTGCAAAAAAGAAGGGGGGGGGGGGTTGAAAGGATTTGGCAGTGATCGGAAAGAAAGGAGGAGAACCAGGCCAGGCCGGTGCCTGAGAGGCCGGCCCCGGCCAGTCGACCTAGCAGGACTTCATGGTCAATGGTGTCAAAGGCGTCCGACAGGTCCAACAGAATCAGAGCACTGATGCTGCCCCCATCCTGAGTTCCTGCCAGGTCGTCCATGACAGAGACCAAGACACTCTCGGTCCCACGCCCTGGTCGAAACCACATTGTGAAAGATGAAAAAAGGAAAATTCCTTGAGAAAAGTGGAGTAGAGGACAAACCAAAGACTAAAGAGGTTTCATAGGGAAATGAAGAAGAGCAATAGGACGAAAGTTAGAGGGGACCAGTGAATCCAGCGAAGGCTTTTTCAGAACCAGGATTACCGTAGCCAATTTAAGAGATGCCAGAATCACTCCCATAGAGAAGGAGGTATTAACAGCCTCCGTCAATATGTGAGCAAGGACAGGGAGGATATCTTTAATAAGATGTAGAGGAAGGGGGTCAAGTGGGGAAGACAATCTCAGTTTGGTAGCAGCAGCAGTCACCTCAGAAACCGAGAAAGTTGGAAACACCTACAAGGAGGAGGTAGGCAGGGGCTCAGGAGACACCGGGCCAACAATAAGAGAAGCATGGGTAGCAGCAATGTTAGACCGAATAAAGCAAATTTTTTCCATACAAAATTGGGACAGAGAGTCACAGAGAGCCTGAGAGGAAGGAACTGGGGCCGGTGTTGTACTGAAGAGGTTACAAACCACCTTAAACAGTTCTTTAGCGCGGTTCACCGAAGTTTCAATAAGAGACGCAAAGTACATGCGTTTAGCACAGACAATGGCGAGATGATATCGTGAGGCAGCCTGGGAAAAGGCCAGCTTGTCCCTGGTGGTATAGGAATGCCTCCATTTGCACTCCCTTTGCCTGTGTAGCAGGAGAAGGGCACGGAGCTCATCTGTGAACCACTGTTGACAGGGGCATGAGGGCACCCTGGATTTCTTAAGACTGGCCAGTTTATCAGCTGCTTTGTCCAGAGTAGCAGTAAGCATTCTCATATCCACAGGAGAAGGCCCTGGAAGATGGGCATGTATGGAAGAGACCAAATCAGTTTTAGGCACAAAGTGCCAACCCCGCCGCATGATCCATTTGACCTGCGGGATGCATGGCAGACCCTTTATGACCCAGGTGAAAGGAACAACAAAGTGGTCAGACCACGGTCCTTTGAATGCTGAAAAAACAGTGACCTCGACCTCTGGTGAAAAGATCAAGTCCAAGGTGTTACCTAGGGAAAGGGTTGGTTACCTGACTTGCTGAAGAAGGGAGAGATCCTTCATAGAGGCCAGGCTTCCTTCCAACCTTCTCAATAACTCTCTCTAGGTGGTACCATGTCTCCTTCTAACCTCTTAAATATTCAGTACTCTCCATTCAACCTTCCCAAAAATTCTCTCTCCAGATGGTAATCATTTTTCTTCACTGTAACTTCATTCCTTCAATCTTCAACTCTCTCCTCCCAGCTATCGTCTGAATAGAAGTCTTGCTTCCAAATATCCTCCGAGCGCCTTCTCCAGCCCCTTCTCAAATACCCCACACTTTGAATGAGCCAGCGTACTTAATAGTCTGTTCTCACCTCCAGTTTGGTGGTGCCTAGGGACGTGTATCAACTCTCCCCTTCCTTCACCCCAAAGGGGACAGCCCACAGCTCCGGTGTTTATATGATCAAGCGTTATTTGCAGTGTTTGCATCTGAATTAGACAACTACATATTCCAGCAAAATGTGACTCAATGTCCTCAAGGTGACCTCCTCGTAATGTAGCATGGCTGCCATTCAAACACAACAAGGAGATCATCTACATGGTAAAACGTCTGCTGATATGGCAATGGACCTTGTACAACTTAAATTCAGAGGGAAACGTTTCAAGTGCCATCATTGCTGTAGATCGAAGTCTGAACAAAGTATTTGATCACACCTGATCTGTTAATGGCAAATATCTCTCAAGGGAGAGCAATGAGCTCTACAGTAGGCTGACCCCATGCTGCGTAAACATTTCAAGTTCATTAATAGCCCAGTCTTGGGACACGGGATGTCTGACATGGAAATTAAATGAGCTCAGAAGCTGAAGGGCAAATCTCCCCGCAAATCCAATAACATAACAGTTCCTCCGATGTAGACCAAAGTTATTGTCCCTGGAAGCAAATGACTGTGCTATGCAGGGTCTATTTCCTGTCTCTAAGTTGTACGGCATGTCTCTTTCTTATGTTCTCCCATGTTGTAAACTACTGTTTTCTATTTTCGATTGGGTACAGTGCTGTGTGTTATGTTCTGGCGAGGAGAAGCAGCCAGGGCAGCCTGCCGTTGATTTTGGTGACAGATCAGAGATGTGGGAAGTGCAGGACATGGAGGCATGACAGAATAAGCCAGTGGAAAATACTATTGAGTGGTAAATGGAGCAAGGGTGAGAAAAGCATGCCCAGGATCTTGGTGATGGAGCTGAGGTGCAGGAGGAGGAGGCACCAGTAGATGTTCCTTCTAATGTAGAACAACAACCCTTGGTTGCCTCCAATGAGCCTGGCATCTTCACCGTGACCTCTGTCCTCTACACTCCTGCATGCAGAGGATTGTCATTGAACTGTAAAGACAGAAGCAGTGTCTGTGCCTCCTAAGTAACAATGTATGTCTGTTGAGCGACACTGTGCAAAAAGAGAAAGAGAAGCTGGCTGCACAGTCCAAGCATCTGAGAAAACCCCTTTTTCATATGTATTTGGTCTTCAGGGAAGATCACCAGGAGGTGGACCCATGAATTCCACACCAGCCTTAATGACTCCTCCCTTAACAGCCCATCAACCTGAAATGCCACTGGCAGCACTCCTTTTCCTGTCTTTTCCTCTACACCCTTAGCCATCATCCCAGTACCCTCCTTCTCCCCTAGACACACTACCCACCCAGGTTGACTGTTGACACCTCATGACAGCTCTCCAATTGACATCATTGCCCATGATGGATTCACCCAGGGACCTCAGTAACTCCAATCCCACCTGAAACACTCTGTCTTGTTTGCTCACTGGAGTCACGCCAATCCCTTGCCTTCTTTGTATGGTTCCAAGGAAGAAACACAGGTGCCCCAATTCCCACGTGTCCACTGAGAGCCATTACTGCAACAGATCATTAGCATCTGCAAAGGCACTCAGACTGAGTTGGTCCACATGCTGTGAAAATGTTTGGTTAGTTAGGAACAGTATCAGGCTACACTTTGCAAATCGGTTCATTCATGCATCTTAATCTGAAAACCCCAATTCCTTTTTTTGTGTACTGAAGCTTTACTGTGGAATCACGCTCAGCCTACCCTCTGAGCAACCACATGATGACGCCAATCCGGAACCCCACCACACCACCCCAGGTAAGATACAACGCAGCCCATATTGCAACCAGGGCCATAATGGAGCGCACATTCGGAGTGCTCAAGTCACGCTTCCGCTCCCTTGACCACTCTGGCAGGCAGCTACTCTATGCACCCCCAGTAGTGTGCAGGATCATTGTGGAAGCATGTGTCCTGCACAATGTTGCAACACAGCAGGGCGTACCAGTGAACATGGTGGTGCCCCCACATCCCCAACCACAGGCACAGGCTCTGCCATGGGAGGGGACAAGGCATGTGGCGAGGAAGCCCGGACCCAGCTTGTGGCCACATTTTTCACCTAAACTCCCACCCCTGCGGAGTGCACACAGTCCTGGCACATACCAGGTGACAATCGATGATGACGAAGAGACAGTCAACTGTCACAACCTTACCACCCTGAGAATGTTGCCATGGAAGTGCCACATTGTGTGCATTCCTAGCTACTTAAACATAAGCAATCCTGTGTGACCAAAAGGCACACATGCAAGGTGTGAATCACACAGACCTGCAAAACAGGCCATGACTATCACTGGTATGTCACCCAAACCCTCCCAAACCACAACATGACAGGGCAAGCAATAGCTATACACCAACACAGTACCAATAAGGTACACATTGACATGTGAAACATGTAAAGTGGCATCAGACAATGATGCCTGACATGGAATCTGATGAAATGACTGAACAACAACCTCCCACCCAAAAGAAGTCATACCCAAATGCATTCCAACAGTTGTAGTTGTAACATAACAATGAATGCCTGTCTACATGCACATTGTGGATTGCAAAATCAACACTGCAGCTTCTGTGTGCCGTGCCCACCTCCTGCAACACACTGCTCAGTGCACAGCATAGTGAACAGCCATTGTGTGTGACGCACACCCTGAGCATCACATCTAAGCGACAAACTACATCAAAAAGCAAATTACGCATGTACAGGATCCACAATTGGTCATAGACCATGTGCTGCAGGGACACAGTGGGCACCAGAAGGCAAACAGAGTGTATATGTGGACATGGAAGTGTGGTTGTACATGTAATGGATCATAGTGCAAGTGTGTGGGTCAGTAGGGACATGCACTCAATATATGCATGTGCAGTCAAGTGACCATCAGTTTCCTCTACACATCACATGTGAACATTCACAGTGTGTACACCCCAGCATGTCAAGCCACAACTATTCCCTCACACCTGAAAGGTAAACACAACACATGAACAGGCATTGATCAGCAGAATACATCATGTACATAGGGTACCGCAATTACAATGTCAGCGTGCGCATCACACTGTAGGGCAAGGCAAATATCAACAACAAAACTCCCCCCCTCCCTCACAAATCACCATGACCCATTGAACAACTGAACCTGGGTTATGTAGCCTTCATCCTTGATGTTCACCTGGCCACAGGATCAACCTTCCCCTTTGTCACCATCTCCCACCTTGTGTGCAAAAAGCGTCCAGCACCCTCAGAGGCCACCTTGACTTGCAAAAACACCACATCAAAGAGAACTCAAAGCAGGGCAACACAGAAGCCAAGCAAAAAGCTTGCAGGCAGCAAAACAGACCAGAAGAGCCTCCAGTAGATGCCTTGAAGTAGCAGTACGTCACAAAGCCCAAGTACTACCACAATGATGTAACAACCAAGGTAGCACAGTAAAACAATGTCACAACAGGATGTGTACCATGTGTGGTACATAACACAGAATGATGCACCACAAACTAATGTGTACGGTCATGAATGGGCACTCATGTCCCTGCAGGGCATCTGACCTCTGCACAGTCCAAGTGAGACACCCTGCATCAAGTGCAAAGGATGTACCACACAGCATATGTCTGGCAGATTGGCTGCTGGAAGTTAGCATGTACACAGGACGCATGAACAGGGAAGTACTCAACAGCAAAATTGAAGCATACCAGTGCTAAGGTGGAATTGGGTTGCAGAGGGGGGTGGAGGGGCAAGGGATAATGCCTACATGGAGTACCCGCAGGCATGCAGAGGACAAATGCACGTCAGTCATGCTATGACATAGTCCCTGGGCTGAGAGGAAGGTCACCCCATGCTACATGCAGAGGGGCCAGTGAGCTGGAACATGGACTTGAGGGGCATCCTGGTGACCAGCATGTGAGTAGGGTGCAATTGTGGTGATGCGGACAGTTCCTGTCCGCTCCACATGTCCACCATCCAGCAGAGCAGACATGCATCAGGGAAGCATTGCATTACTTGCACATCAGAACCATGTACACGTGACATGTAGTGGCAGTCATGCACAACACATCACACAAGTAAAACACACATGTCCACAACAAACACGCAGCAACACTCACTGGACTGGGCATCAAAGTCTGACATCTCTCCCACTCCTTCGACTGATTCAGATGGTATGAACTCCCCAACGAGTGACTCATGTGGAGTGAGGTCTTCCTCCTCAGGTGCAGGCCCACTGCCAGTCACCAGAGTCAAGTTATAATTTGAGGCACGCTTAGCCTTAGTGCTGCGTTTGAGGTATTCCAACGCTTTTTGCACTCTTGTGCCATGTGCACCTCATGGCCGAATGCACTCACATGTCCCGGAACTTGCTTCCAGTGGGTATCACTGTGGGCAGAAGTAGTCTGACAATTAGGACCCACTAGCATGTCACGGCTGTGGTCCCGCACGTAGTCCACGAGGTAGTCCAGTTCCTGGTTGCAGAAAGGCTTCTTCCTCGACATGCAGGAGGTTGTGGCTGTGTGTGGGGTCCCAGACTGTGCTGCAGGTGCAACCTTCCTCCTCTTGGATTGTGGCGCAGACCCTGGCTGGCAAATGCCGCCCTGATCACTATGGCCAGTAGCACCAGTGGATTGAGCCAAGGGAGTGGCCGGTGGAGGGGCGACCAAAGGCCTGACTTGCGTCAGTTGCAGCTGGGTGCCCTCTAATGGACCCTGCGCAGCAACATCCGCTGTGGCAGGGTCATTGACCGCGACTGTCCTGGTTGGCAGACTCACAACCGGGGTGTTGTTGAAATGTCTGCACCTGCACTTGCCAACACCCGGCTGTTCGGGGCAGCAGATGACATTACTGCCACATGGACACGTGTCTTGGTCAGGGCAGCCCTGCGTGCACCTACGGTTTCCCTCCTGGTCTGTTGGAAATCTTCCAAGGGCTCTTCAAGTGCCAACGCAGTCTGCGCTGGCAGACCTGGTGTCCACAGCTGCACCTGCAACTACCACTACCCTTGGGCCCATGGCAGTCGATGAAACAGACTTCTGGGTCACACGGGCACCAGTGCCAGATGCAGAAGCTGCATCTCCCGGAACCACAGGGGGTGGTGGCCTGACTGCACCGACACATGGCACAACATCGTGCTCAAGTGGCACACCCCTGCCTCTTCCCCCTCTGCAGCCACCCTGGAGTCCCCCTACTCCCTGGTCACCCAGGCCAAGTCCCTGGCCACGCCCGCCACGAGGAGGACGCCCAGCTGAGGCGCCCCTCACCTTTGGTGGCCTCCCAACCATGACACAGATGGAGTAGTGCCGGCACAGATGGAGGAGTGCCAATGAATGGTGTACACCACAATTGTCCTGGGCAATTGGGGTGAAGGGGGTGGGATGCAAGATGTTAACAGCCCCCCTGCACCTGCAAGGCTGTATGTGACCCCGGTGATGTAGTGACGGGTCACGCAATGCTCAGGCACCCCAAAACTGCAGTAAAACCGTGCACTCAACCCTGCAGCCTACGTGTGTGGAATCAACCTCCCGCAGTACGCGGTGGCACCCAGTAACACGAAAAACGCATATGCATGGGACACGCAGGCTACTATGACCTTGAAAACGGGTGCGATACACAGGGGCACCCGCAGTGGGAAAAATAGCATGCACGGCTCACCGTCTGACTAGCATGATAATGAAAAACACGCGTAGCCAATACACCTGCCAAAAGAAGAGATACGTCCTTGATCCGCTGTGAAGTTGTAATGGCGCACGAAACAACACGAAGTAGCAACACACGTCGGTCTCCACAAAAGGCACGTACAGCGAACTGCTGGCCCCACTCACCTTTAACCCGTGCTGAGGGAAACACCCACGCGCATTGCGCATAGCCCCTTTCCTCGGATTACACGCATTCACACGCAGACGTGCAGTTTTTTCACGCGCGTGCTGAACCACTATGCCCACGTCATGAGGGAAATGCCTGTGCGTGCTACGTCACAGATGCGCTTACACGCTAAGGGCCTTTCCTCGAATTACACGCTGACGTGCAATTTTTTCACGTGCCAAATCACTCCGTATCAAGCTGGCAACGCAGAAACACACGGAAGACCACACTCCTGCCCAAAAGGCCATTTTCCTGCCCCCAAGAGCCCCGAGCATGCTCCCACCAGCCATCTGCTGCTGCCTGCCTGCCTGCTGCCCACATGCCCTGCTATTTGGTGCCTGCACGTCAGCCATCTGCAGGGGTCCAGTTGCTGTGTCCACCTCTGCTGGAACAGAAGACTCCCGACTGGGATACCATTCCTCCACAGCCCAGCCCCAGGACCCAGTTGCCCACCCACGCCTCCCTCGGGGGTCACCATGTCGGGGCAAACACCATCTGAGACCACTGGCAACCCCCAGTCAGAGAGGCAGAGGGCCACCAGCTTCAGTGAGAAGGAAGTTGGTGTCCTGGTGGAGAATGTTCTGAGGCATTATGATACCCTCTTCGGAACATCATGCGCCAACAAGGAAGGATGGTCGAGGATGTGGGAGGACGCAGTGGTTGCCATCAACGCGGAGGGGGTGGCAACCCACGGCATCAAGCACGTCAAGAAGCGCTGGGAGGACTTGAGGTCCAGGACCCTCTACAAGGCCCGGCGCCTCACGGAGGGGGGCCGGGGCAGCATGAGAAACATCCAGATGAGGGTCCTAGAACACCTAGGCCCAGCGCTCCACGCCCAGATCCTTCGGAGGCAGACCCGTCTGGAGTTGAGCGGTAAGTGGCCAAGCATTGCTGTGTGAGACAGGGCATGTTGCAGTGTGCTGGTAGTCTGATACGTGCCTGTATGTGTGACATAGTATGTATGGATGTGTGTGTGCAGGGACATCATGGTCATGCATGTGATACCAGTAATGTGTGAACCACATGGATGGTGCATGTGTTCCAATGCAACATGGGGAGCTGTATACGGAATGCACACATGAAAGCATGCCCGTCTCTGTTCTTGGACATGTAGGGTGTGTGAGGGATGGGTGCTGCTGTCATGTACATGTATGGTGCACATGTGTGTGTGTCTGAGAAGTGTGTGTGTGACTTTTGAAATGCCATGGATGCATGACACATGTCCGTGATGATCTGTAGACTCACTCATGCAGTGCCGTCACCATTGTATCCACTGTGTCTATCCACTGTGTCTGTGGTGTACAAGCTATGATGCATGACTCTCCGGTGATGTGTGTGCATGGGATCAGTGTGAGCCATGATGCATGTGAGTTTGAAGGCAACATTTTGGTTAACAGAGGCCCTTGTACATGGATGCTGATGTTGATTGCAGGCGCCGGGACTGTTTCTGCATGTGTGTTGCATGCATTCACCCATGTGTTGTGGAGGGACAAGATGGAAGTGACATTTGACAATGCCAGCCATGTGTTATTGCCTCCTGTCTAGGGGAATATTGTACTGTACCCTGATACTTGTGTTCTATGTCTCCCTCTACGCAGCGTCAAGTGAAGAAGAGGGCGGAGACGTTGCTGTAGAGCCAAGCGGCGGGAATGCCTCCACCGCCCAGCAAGGCCCAGCCACCCTCCCAGGAATTGCCATCATCCGGGAGCGAGGGGGCTGGTGCCGCGTCTGCCACTACGGCTGTAGCGGAAGGGCCAGGTGAACCCCCACAGGGGATTGCAATGGCGGAAGACGGTGTGAAGACATCCAGGTTGGTGGTCTCCACAGAGGAGCAGGAGCCCGCTACTGAGCCGCACATGGGGCCTGGTGGGGGTAGTACCACTGGTGCAAGTGGTGCAGTCCAGGACCAGAGTCAGGAGGCAGCATTGGTCACCGCGGAGGGGCCTGTGCATGTCGCTGTCCTTGACCCTGTGACTGCGCCACCATGCACCAGCAGGGATCCCCCGTCCCAGGCCCATCCGCAGGTAGGGGGGAGTGCCACGTCATCTGCCTCTCCACTACCTGTGGACGAGGGGTCCCACGAACGTATGGGCTCTGTCCTGGTTGGTGTCGCGTTGTGCACGCGTGACATTCGTGATGACGTGCGTGCTTCCTGGGAAGAGCACGCACGCCATCACGAACTGCAGCGTCGCGACATGGCACTGTTGGGAGGGGCCTTGGTCGGTGGGTTCCTACATGTGTCGTGCACTCTGACGGACCTCTCCTCCTCTGTGGAGACTATGCGCCAGTCGTTCTCCCTGCCGTCTTCTGGCCCAGATTCCACCACGGCCCCCTGTGAACCTGGCCTGACCAACACAGCCAGCTTGGTGGAGATCCCATCCCTGCCACAGTCAGGAGTCGGCGGTCCAGCAGGGGTGGACACCCCAACAACTGGAGATCAGCAGATGGAGGATGTGCAGGCATCGGAAAGGGCACATGGACAGCACCAACAGCAGCAGGCTCTAGGTGGGAGCAATGATGGCTCAGGCCATCGACATCAGAGGGGCAGGCATTAGCCAGAGGGCAGGAGGACCCTGGAATGGGTGTGTCTTCCATGTGGCTGCGGTTGGGCCAGCGTATAGATGCGGAGAGGCGGCGGGGAAGAAGAGGCGCGGCTCACCATGTTCAGGGCGGAGTCCTCCATGTGTCAGGTGTTGAGGCGGGCAGAGTGCCTCGAGGCAACTCGCAGGGAGTTGGAACAGGCCATGAGTGTATCCCTGCAAGACCTCAGAGCCAGGGCAGAGTCCCGCCGCCGGAACATCGACATGGAGTTCGATGATGCCCTGGCCCGGGATATCACAGAGTGAGCCGCAGAACTTGCCCGCCGCCATTGTATATAGTTAGATAGTGTTAGGTTTCCTTTGTTTTCCTTTTAATTTGGAGTTAATGGACATTGCTCCACTTCGTGTCTATATAGTTTTTTCGTCATTGGACTTTTTTGTAGGTTTCCTTTTGTTTGTGGATCATGGACCATTTGGACTTACATTGTATATAGTTGCAGACTTGTACGTACTTTCTTTTTCTATATTCACATGGATTAATGGTTATTTTTTATTTGGATTATGTTTTTATTATGGACATTGGCAATGGATCACTTTTTTATTGTACATGATTTTTCTTTTTTTTTACTTCATTGGATTTACAATATTTTTTTTCTAAATCAGTCATTGTACATTGATTTTCATTTTACTATTCCTCAAAGTCAGTTAATTATGTTTTTATTACAATTTTTATAACTTCTGAATTTGTGTTGTGTTCTGTCATTGGTTTTGTGCATGTCTCATTGAACATTTTCTCAGTCACATGTTGTCACTGTGTGGCTACGTTGTGCATTCCTGCATGGGCATGGTGGTTCATTTAGACTATCATGGCATGGGTAATTTGGGAGTGGCTTCTGTGGATGGTTGCATGCTTGGATTGGGGGCAAGGGGGATTAGGGTTGGCTTTAGGGACATGGGTCTGTTTTGATAGGACATGTTGTTTGTTGGGACATGAGTCAGGGCCTGCTGGCAGGTGCCCGTCAATGCTGGGGGGGTGGGGTTGCTGGGGGACATGAGTCGGGGCCTGCTGGCAGGTGCCCCTCACTGCTGGGTGGGTGGAAGTGCTGAGGGACATGAGTCAGGGCCTGCTGGCAGGTGCCCCTCACTGCTGGGGGTGGGGGTGCTGGGAGACATGAGTCAGTGCCTGCTGGCAGGTGCCCCTCACTGCTGGGTGGGTGGGGGTGCTGGGGGACATGAGTCGGGGCCTGCTGGCACGTGCCCCTCACTGCTGGGTGGGTGGGGGTGCTGGGGAACATGAGTCGGGGCCTGCTGGCAGGTGCCCCTCACTGCTGTGGGGTGGGGGTGCTGGGGGACATGAGTCTGTGTCTGCTGGCAGGTGCCCGTCAATGCTGGGGGGTGGGGGTGCTGGGGTACATGAGTCGGGGGCCTGCTGGCAGGTGCCCCTCAATGCTGGGGGGTGGGGGTGCTGGGGGATATGAGTCAGGGCCTGAGGCTCACTGCCGGGGGTGGGGATGCTGGGGGACATGAGTGGGGGCCTGCTGGCAGTGGCCCCTCACTGCTGGGGTGTGGGGGTGCTGGGGGACATGAGTTGGTGATCACTAGTGGAAGGTGACATGTGGGCTGGCTGGGGGGCATGCCCATGGTGGATGGGCTGCATGAGGGACATGACCAGGGATGCTGGGTAGTCCCATGTGGTGTGGGTTACCTGCAGGGGCCGTGGAGGGGGTAGAGGGCACACCTGGGAGGACCCTCACTGCCAATTCACGTGTGGGACTCCCCGCGCACTCCACTGGATACACGTGCCCCACACTGGCAGCAAAATTGCGTGTGAATCTTTCCGTGCACCTCCGAAATCCACGTACCCCGCTCGCACAGGAACAATCGTGTGTGAAACTTCCCGCGCACCCCCAAAATACACGTACCCTGCTCGCGCAGGGCCAATCGCGTGTGAAACTTCCCGAACACCCCCACGAAATACACGTACCCAGCTCGCACTGGGACAATCACGTGTGGAACTCCCCGCGCACCCCAGTAATACACGTACCCCGCTCACACAGGGACAATCGCGTGTGACACTTCCTGCGTACCCCCGAAATACACGTACCCCACTCGCACAGGGCCAATCGTGTGTAAAAGTTCCTGTGCACCCCCGAAATACACGTAACCTGCTCGCACAGGGCCAATCGCGTGTGAAACTTCCCGCGCACCACCGAAATACATGTACCCCGCTCACACAGGGACAATCGCGTGTGGAACTCCCCGCGCACCCCAGTAATACACGTACCCCACTCACACAGGGACAATCGCGTGTGAAACTTCCCGCATACCCCGAAATACAAGTACCCCGCTCGCACAGGGCCAATCATGTGTGAAACTTCCCGCGTACCCCTGAAATACACGTAGCCTGCTCGCACAGGGCCAATCGCGTGTGAAACTTCCCACACACCCCCGAAATACATGTACCGCGCTCGCACAGGGCCAATGGCGTGTGAAACTCCCTGCGCACCCCAGTTATACACGTACCCCGCTCGCACAGGGCCAATCGCGTGTGAATCTTCCCGCGCACCACAGTAATACACGTACCCCACTCGCACATGGCCAATCGCGTGTGAAACTTCACGCACACCCCGAAATACACGTATCCTGCTCGCACAGGGCCAATCGCATGTGAAACTTCCCGCGCACCCCTGAAATACACGTACCCAGCTCGCACAGGGACAATCGCGTGTGGAACTCCCCTCGCACGCCAGTAATACATGTACCCCACTCACACGGGGACAATCGCGTGTGAAACTTCCTGCACACCCCAGTAATACACGTACCCCACTCGCACACGGCCAATCGCGTGTGAAACTCCCCGCGCAGTGGGGTACGTGTATTCGGAGGGGTGCGCGGGGAGTTTTACAGGCATTTTCGTGGTTGGGGGCCAGTGCGCCATGTACAGGATTTGTGCGCTGTATATGGCGCACGGGGAGGGTTTGGGGGCGTAACTGGCGCTGCTGCAGGGTCGCTGCGCCACTCTGCGCCACGGCTGGTTATGGATGTTGAAATCCATGAATACGCTGTGCGCGGAAATGGATTTTGGCACACGCGGCTGGCGCAGACTGTCACACGCGCACACTGTGTGCCAGCCACGTGTGCCACTTGTACGCTGGATTATATGAATTACCCCATTAATGTCTGTACCCAGAAAAATCAGTGATAGGTGGGAATAATCAGTATGTGCAATAACGGGTTCAATCCCTAAACAAAGTGTCAGAAAACCAATATTATAGATAAGGTCACCATAAGAAATAATCGCCCATGGCCAAACAAATTAGGCTTGACCTACTCTATGTAGCTCACCTGACTAGAACAAAGTATCTGGGTTCATGATACCCAATGACGTTTTGCCCGTGTATTAAAGTCTGAAAGCCATTAATATAGTCATTCATTTACGTCGTAATGAGCGTGTGATGTCACAAGGGCCCCGCATTAATGATTTTCGTTTTTGGTATTTTATGCAGAGTTAAATCAAACATTGTATCGACAAGACTCTTGGTCTTTGAGAAGGACTTGTTAATATATACATGCACCAACCCTACGTGCTGGTTTGGACAGGGTACGTTAGTGCGCTTTATTACCAATATTCATCAATTAACTATTTATTAGGCGCTCATCATTTGCCCTTAATTATCCAATAGGTCAAAGTTGCTTTACAAAGATTAAACGGGTGAGTCTATTAACAAAGACAATTATCCACATTTGATAACTAATACCTCTCTTATGCATCGTAAGGTTGCACGACACCAATTATTGCACACTGATACTTTGGGAATTGAGAGCCTACTTTGTTATGGTGGATTGGTCTATTTGTCAATCACTAGCTCATCACGCAATCAAGATTATTTATGTCATATCACTGGGCAATCCACTGCACATTAATCATTTCTTGGCACTATCAGGCTAGTAGCACACAGCTTGAAACATCCCGAATCTTGGATGATTCACCAACTAACCTCAGAGGATAAAAATGTTGAGTATCCTAAATATTATCTGTGTCTTTGTTTTTGTTATTTCCCGCTCCTACAATACCTTTCTTGGAACTCTTTCCAATGGGTATGTAATCATGTTGATACCAATTTACTTTTGTGATTTATGTATGCCGTTCAACATTTGTGGGTTAATCATAACCAAATTTTCTTTGCTATTGTTTTATACTTCCTTGGTATCATGTGTATCTTTGCTTTGATTTTTCATTTATGTATTGTAATATGTCAAACACGTGTGTAATGTCAGGCTTGAGGACGAAAGAGGGTCGAAACATGTGTCGGCTGAAGAACTTTTGGGACACCAATAAAATAATCAAAAATGTGTGCTTAACGTACTTGATAGATCAATGAACTTGCGATAGTAGATCATTGGGTTTCATTTGAGAAGTGCGCTGATACCCATTACCCAGTTAATTTTTACTGTTTATTGTATTTCATAGGCTTGTACGGGTGGCCTATGGGTTTGGAGCACGCGGTACTCCCGCTGTCGACAATTCACAAGGACCTTAGCGCCTTCTGTTTAGGATCATACCCGTACACTTTACCCCCTTTTTTATACTTAAAATGTAGCTATATATTAATACAACAAATACTGACCAGCAGAAAGCAGTGTGCGTTTTCCGTCTGTAAGCAAAAGTGCAAGGGGTCAGAACTGTGGGAATTCGGAAAAGGGCATGTCACTTAGTGTTACTAAACATCAGGTGTAGTGAACCTGTAAACAGTATGATCACCTGAGGTCACAGCCCCCCCTCTCTCTTTCACCTCTTTCAACTGAACCCCCTGCAGGGTTTGCCTTTTTCCCTTTACCGCCTTCCCAGCAAGAGGGAATCCAAACATCCTTTATACAGACATTGCCCGCTTAAGGTGTTTTCTTCAGCTATTTCTTATATTATTAGTATGGTATTGTATTGTATTGAATTGAGGTTGTATGTAGCCCACATGGATCGCACCAAGGGAAGGTGCTGGAGGCATCCCTGATCACTGTGTTGCCTGGAGGCCCCCATCTTTGCTCCCCAATGCAGCCCACAAGTCTGCTGCAGCAGAGGTAGGCCCTGAGGGACTGTAAACAAATTATTTAGCAAAGGAATCAACAATGGCAGTGTTTGGTGGACGGGATGAACAGGTCAGGAGGAATGTGCAAATGAGGTGGGAAGCAGTGGAGGTGGCCACAATAGGGGATGTACTTAAGGAGGGGTTGCCCCAAGGATTCGAGGAGCTGGCAGGAAACACTGGTCTACACAGAGGGCAATATATTATGTACGCCAGACTGGTGAGAGACACAAATCAGAGATGGCTGGACACTGCTATGCTTTTGCGGCCTGACTAAGTCACTGAATCTTTTTATGTGTCTGAGGGAGGAAGTATCCCGGATATATGAGCTACTAATGTCTAGAGTGGGCGGAGACATAGATCAGATGAGACAGCAGTGGGAAATGGACCTAAGGGAACCATTGTCGGACGAGGGGTGGAAGAGAGTGAAATTATATCACAAAAAGGTATCAAGAAACACACAGCTACAGCAGATTCAGTTGTATATAACGCATAGAGCATACCTGACTCCTGGCAAGATAGCCAGATTTAACAGAACAGGGAGTCAATCATGCCCAAAATGTGGGGAGATAGACGCAGATCTTGTGCACATGTTTTGGGTGTGTGTGGAGATTGGCAGGTTTTGGAGGGAGGTGGCACAGTTGCTTGCAAAGGTGGATGTTACTATAGATGTAGAGTTCCCCAGGGCTTGTTTATTAGGAGTGTTCCCCAGACCCAAGAAGGTTCTGCATGTCAATAAACTTAAAGACTTAGCATATATTCTATCCAAACGAAGAATAACAATGAGCTTGAAGGACACAACAAGGCCGGTAGCAAACGAGTGGTGGAGGGACTTGTTTAAATGGGCCAATGCTGAGACCACTGTATGGCAAGAAGCATCTAGCAGAGAAGGGGAACAAGAGGGGAGCGGGGTTGAGGCTTGGAGATTGCTTATAGCTGGTTTATCAACCTCTGAAAGTGAGACACAAGATAAGATGGAGCTCCCTGCACAGGACACTACTGTTGATATACGCAGTGAAGGCGAGGAATAACACAAGGAAAAAGGTGTGGTGTGGGCCAGTTCACGGGGGGTTTAGGGAGAGGGTATGGGTGTTGTTAATATATAATATGGGTGTTGCGCTATATTTAATCATTTGTAATATGCATATGTTTATGTAAAAAAAACAAATAAAAATTGTTTTAAAAAAAAGATTTGACAATCTAAAATGTTTACAAAAATAATCTACAAAGTGTTCTAAATAGGCCCCGGTTGGCCTTGGTTTCTTGATTGTGCTTCCTGGTCCTATCAGTGGCCCGTGATTACTTGCAAGGCCTGATTGGGCTCTAGCACTACAGCGTGTGGCCTCACTCCATCACAGCCAACATGTTTTCCATCCCTGTAGTGCCCCACCAGCCAGCATTGCCCTCCCTGTGATTGGCCAGCCCTGGTACTTGATTAGCCAATTGGGGAACTGGTAGGCTTACCAGACTAAGGCCCACTACTAAGACCCTGTCTGAGCCTGTCCAGGCTGAGTAGGGCCTAAAGGCTCCCACCTTCCTCAGCCCTGCAAACAATGAAGTAGCCATATGATGCAGCTGGCCACTACACACAAACTTGGGCCGTTGTACCTCGACCTGTGAGTGATGTCTGAACTTATCAACTGCCTCCTAGAACATAACTGTACTCTCTTCAGTCTGCCTCCCCTGGATCATATGTTCTACCTCTTCCTTCCTTCACTGCATTCTGTGCCCTGTTTTGATTTTCGAGTTTGGGTATGTGTGCTTTTAACATCTTGCACCCCACTGCTGCATTGCATTCTGTGCCCTTTTTTGATTTTCGAATGTAGGTGTTTGCTTTTAACATCTTGCACCCCACTGCTGTATTGCATTCTGTGCCTTTTTTTAATGTTTTTCGAATGTAGGTGTGTGTGTTTTTTAATATCTTGCACCCCACTGTAGCATTGCATTCTGTGCCCTTTTTTGATTTTCGAATGTTTGTGTGTGTATTTTACATTCTGCACCCTATTTTCACTGCATGTCTACCTTTTCCATCCTGCACTCAAATTGCATTGCTTCTGTTCTCCCTTGTTACTACTAGGCCACCTGTGAGGTTAAGCCGGCAATGTGCAGTGAAGTCACCCTTCTATTTTCAACTTCCCTCTGCCACCCTTATGTCACTCACCATCTTCCCTATCTTATCTAACTGCTACTCTATCTCCTAACCTCCCCTCTCTCACTACGTCTGAAAAAAAAAAGCACAAAAAAGAATTCCTGCGTGCCAACACTGGCCTTACCATTCCAGACACTTATATCAGCGCGACCTCTAGAGATGTCTTCATGGATAGACTTTTCTCTGTCCCGTCTCCAGATCTATGGACTCCTCATCTCATCTCTACTCTCTCCTCTATCAATTCCTCTTCCATTAGTGGTGGCACCAAGTGGGAAGTCCTCTTGGCTGGCTTCTCATCCTCACGTTGCATCGTTAATATCTACCACACGGGGATTATCCTTGTTCGGGGTCCTCAGCCCAACTTCCTTCTCTTTGACCGGATCCTGCCTTCCCTCATTAACTTCCTTCCTTCTGCTACCTTTCCCCCCGCAACTCTCACTGTCCCTCCCTTTCTGACCGGAGTACCTTCAAAGACAGAGACCTCCTCCACCTGGCAACTCTTAATGCCCGCTCAGCCAACAAACACTCGGCTGACATCTGCCTCCTTCTTGAAGACACTCACCTTGACATTCTCACTCTCAGAGACTTGGTTCAATGCCAGCTCAGCCACTGCTTTTGACTCCCTTCTCTCTGACCGCTTCAAGATCATTTCCAAGCCTCGACCTCATTGTGCTTGCAGTGGGGTTGCCTTAATCTATCCTGAGTGGGTTCCTACTTCCATTATATCCACCCAACTCTATTCTTCCTTTGAGAGCCTGGTTTGCAAGTTGGTCATCTATCTCTCCCTCCTCCACTCTGACCATTGCTACCATTTACCAGCCTCCAGGCACCACCACCCGGTTCCTCTCTGAATGGGCTGATTTCTGCTCCTCCTTACTTTCCTTCACCTTCAACCTCCTCCTCTTAGGTGACTTGAAAATCCAATTGGACTCCCCTACCTCAGCATCCACTCTTTTCATTGACCTCTGCGCCTCTCTTTCACTCTCCATTCTCCCCTGCGATCCTACCCACTCGGCTGGACACACCCTGGATGCCACTCTGACCTCCCTCTCGCTCCCCCTCTGGTCACCCCTGTCTCTTGGTCAGACCATTCTCTCCTCTCCTCCCACCTGGGTCCCTTTGGCCCTCCTACCGCACCAACAAAAGCCCTGCCAACCTCGTTCTTGTACTTCTGCCCGATGAAACACATGTCAGCTGTTGGCTTTGCCTCTACCTTCACACCCCCTTAACCCCCTAACACAGACTCTTCCATTTACTCTGTTCCCAGCAACCTTCACTCAGCCATCACTGATATTCTTGACATCCTTGCCCCAGTCATGAGGATCCCCCTAAAACCTGCCCCTAAGTGTAAAACCTGGTATGACTCCAAACTTGCAGCCATGTAACGAAAGTGCAGAGCAGCGGAACATAAGTGGTAAACCTCAGGTTCACCCTCTGACAAACTGGCCTGCCGCCTGCTCCATAGGCAATACAGACACTCCATTAGTGCCAAGAAAAGGGCCCACATCAGGCACAGGTATCTGGTGCATCCAATAACACGGCTGAACTGGAATGGCTGATCTCTTTCCTAACTGACCACTCTTCCCAGGTCATCTTGGGTACCTTCTCCTCTCCTACTTCCTTCTCCATCTGTAGTGTCCCCTAAGGATCTATCTTCTCACCCTGCCTCTTTAACATCTACTTTGCTCAGCTATCACTCCTCATCGCCTCCATCACCCCCAACTTCCAGTGTTATGCAGACAATACTCAATTCTTTTTCAGACTTCCTGCTGACTCAATCGCACCTTCCGTCATCCTTGACTGCCTATCTGCGATCCAGGCCTGGTGCACTTCCAACGATCTCTACCTCAATGCCAGCAAAATCGATATCCTTCTGATTGGGATCCCTGCCCTACCTTCTTCCCTTCTCTCTGGCCTCCCACCTTGGGCTCTCCCCCTGCTCCTTCTTCTGAAGCCAGAATAATTGGAGTCATCTTTGACTCCTCTCTCTCCTTCCTCCCTCACACTCAGGACATTGCCAAGAAGTCCAACTTTCAACTCTTCCTAGTCAAAGGAATTCTACATTTTCTCACTTTCGCCGAGAAGCTCAATGTTTCCCGAGCCTTGGTTCTCTCTAGGCTTTACTATTCACTGGCTCTCGGTTGCTGCACAGATCAAATTCAAATCCCTCTGAATCATCCACAAGGCTGTCTGGGGCCAGGGACCACACTATCTGTAACTCGTTCTTACAACATACTCTCCTTCTAGACCTCTGCGTTCCTCTGGCACCTCTGTGTAAAGCGTTACACCAAACAGAGAGCAGGAGGTCATTCACATTCCTCAGCTCGAGCCCTCCTATAGAACATCCTCCCTCTCCCTCTGCATCTTGAGCAGAACCATCTTAAGTTTCGAAAGCACCTTACGATTTTCCTCTTCTCCTCCTCCTTGCCTTCTTCCCTCCGTGCTAATCTCCCCGTTGCTGTTAATGGTGTCTTGAACCCTTATGCATCCTCGGGGCTCATGACCATTAACACCCAATCTCCCTAGCGTCTGTCTACCTTCAGCACTTCCCTCAGCACACCCTCCACACTGGAAACTTGCACTTTTCCACCCAACGAGGCTCCTAGCACTTATGATACTGTGCACTTATCTGTGGCTCACCTTCAAGCACTGACACCTCAGCACCTACCCCACTGCCCTCTTCCTTGCTGCACTTGCACGTTCTGCATACTTCCAAGGACTAGTAGATTTGGCAGTCCCTCCCCTCACTGTATTTTATGTATATTTTAATTGTATTGCAATCCCATGTTTCCTCTCTGTTGCCCTGTGGGTGCCTTGAAACATAACTCTGTATAAGCACCTAACAAGCAAAACATAAATACATAAATAAATATATAAATAAATAAACCCAGCTAGGAAGAAACGTAACACTGTATATGTTTTTCAGGGTTAACATTTGAGTTAAGAAGGGGCTCCTTATGAGCATGGGCCTCATTATGATTTTGGCAGTAATTTGGTGATAAATCTACTGCATTACTGACATACTCATTTACTGTTACCATCTCTCAGTCCCGTAGTTTTATTATGGAATTAAGAGTGGTGGCAGGGCCATTGAAGTCTGTAGTACTCCCTGCGGATTTTGATGAAATGAATGCGAGCAGTAACTCTGGCAATTTTTTGAGGTAAAGTGGAATATTCATGTCACAGTCTAGGGATCATCAGATGACACAAGACAAAGTGAAGAATCACCTTTTGTTTTATTTTGCTTATAAGGAATTTGGGTTGTCTGAGACCATAGTGATGGGGCTTGGGACGGCTCAACAAATATTCTGCTATCTGACAAGGTCCTTCACTTCCTTTAAAGGATAGTTCCGGGACTTTTTTTTTATTGTCCCTACGGGTCGGCCATGTGTTTTTAAGCATAAATCGGTAGATCGTAGAAAACTTTCCTATGGACCTTACCCGACTTTTCGCACATTATCGCACTCGAAATCAGCCTCCATTTTGTGATAATCCTATCATTTCCCCACATCTACCTGGCTCACCTGCCTTTGCGGCACTAAATCAAATCCCCCGCCCCTGAAACAGACTTTATCAAAACATTCATATTCCCCGCCTCTATCCGTGACGTGACTGTGCTGCGTAGGCAAACGCGCCCAGGCGTCTTCTACGCGACTCCACACAGAACCCGGAAATCAACACAGATCAGCTCACAACACAGCGCGCCACAATTCGGAATATGAAACTGTACTTTTAAATCAAACCGCAAGATTGTAAATGTGGTAAAGTACATTTATTTGACATCAAATGTTTAGAGAATATTCAGCGATTTGCATTTTTATTTGCTCACGTTCCAAAAAGTTCGTTTTGAGGAACGCGATGGTCCTTTGCTGTACACAGGGTCTTAGATCATCTCACAATACAGCGCCACAATTCGGAATGTGAAACTGTGGTTTAAAAGCAAACGGCAAGATTGTACATTTGGCAAAGTACATTTATTGGACATCAAATGTTTAGAGAATATTCAGCGATTTGCATTTTCCTTTGCTCTCGATCCAAAATAGTTTGTCTTGAGGGAAGCGATGTTCGTGTGCAGTACACAGGGTGTTGGTTTACGATAAAAATAAGCTCTTAGGTCGCACTGATAATCGCATGGCTGTTCCAACAACGAGGCACTAGGCCACCACAATGGTATGTATGTTGCATCTAACCGTTAGTACCGCGTAAGGGCATACTTGTACTTGGCGATCGTCCCATAAAATGGTCAGGGTGGTAACGTTGTTCACGCGGAGAAGCAACTGGCGGCTGTAAAATCCGTCCGCCGGTGTCTGGTACTCGTGACACAGACAATAGTGCAGGATGTACCTGTTTTAAAAACATAAAAAATGAAATTAGTCTCACCATCAGATCTTTATTAAAATTATTCATTTCATAGCTAGGACAGCGCTACTGGGTGTACACAAGTGTTTGAAGGCGTGGCGAGGCAGGGAGGGGGGGAAGTGGAGTACAGGGTAAGTAGCATAAAATAATAAATACATAGGGCAAGCTGGTGGCAAGTGCAAGGTAAGTGCAGAACAAGTGCTGGGAAGGGGGGGCTGTAGGATACTGAGACAGTCCCCCAGTGCAGGGGTTGACAGTGAGGCAGTGCAGGTTTTGAGGTGCTTCCGTAAAAGATAGATAGTGCGCGGTACAAAACAATATGCCACATAGAACGAACAAGTACCACTTAACCCGTCTTTAAAGCCACTGTATAGTAATTAAATTGCGGTATAAACTCTTCAAAAGTTACTTACATTATATTTGCATTTTCCATTGTGTCTCTGTGTAGGGCAGCCGCGAAATACCACTCCTTCTATGCCGACGTTATTTCTTCTAATGAACGTGGCTATCGTTTCTGAAATTTTATTCATTATCGTTTCTTACGTTGTTGCACCACACCGCCAAAAAGAAGTCTTTCGGGATGGTCCTGGCCTGTCAAGGTCAAATAACAATAGAACCTTATACTGAGTCGTGGGCCATTCCGGCACCCGAGCAAAAAATCAAAGCAGCTGACCTTCACTTTGAACGAGCGAGCACACATTCCTAGTTAGCTACAGTCAGTGTCTTGTCTGCGTGCTTTGCAGCCTCAGAGAACCATAAATACGGAGACATTCTATATTTTTTGAAAAATCATTTATATTACTGTTTGGTTTAATTTAATGCGCAAATGAACAAGGTTGGAGAGACACATTGCATGTACAATGGGCAAACACTTTTATTTACACATTACACATTACATAGATACACACATTCAATGGGCCTGCGACATGAGGAGACTCGAGAGCAAAGTCACAGGTGACACCCGGGTGGTTCGCACTACTGCACGCTGAAGGGAGGGGCAAGGGTGGAGAGACACATTGCATGTACAATGGGCAAACACTTTTATTTACACATTACACATTACATAGATACACACATTCAATGGGCCTGTGACATGAGGAGGCTCGAGAGAACAGACAATCAAATTACAATCATTTAAACCGTGATGTGTATTTCTCAATGAGCTCTGCTTTAGGTGGACATGGAACAGAGGCAATGTTGGGTGGCAATGCAGTTGTCCCCTGCACAGGTTCGTTCACAACTCCATGTATGTGCCTATCTAGGACATCAACAATAAGTCTCTCAATAAACTCATATTGCATATCCTCAAACACTGGTTTGATCACCCATTGTTTACTTCTTTTAGTGAAGGCCTTATTGTAGCGAAGCGTCCCTAAAGTTCCGGTCGTCCTACTTTGTTGACGGCCAACATTATGGTTATGTGCCAAGACCGCTAGAAGAGTCCGATTTATCATGCCCTCCATGCCAAAATGCAATCGTTTTGGCCTGTACTTTAGGCACATATTGTGGAACACCTCCAAATCTCCTGTGTGGCAGAATTCCGTGAGTCCCCTTAAATCTTTTGTTATAGTTTTATCAAATACAATCTTTTCAATGGCTTTGTGAGTGGGTGATGAAGGAATCAACCACTTCTTCTTCCGTGCATCCTCTGTGGACAAATGGCCATGTTCACAATTGTGGAAATGTTGGTTCGTGGTCCACCGGTGAACGTTGCTACAGTGCAGCATTACTGACCGCCATTTTTCCAGTAGAATTTCCAACGACCCTTCACATGTTTTTGAGCTCCACCAAAGATGGTTGCTGATTGACTTGGACCACTGTGAAATACCTTGCATATCTTTTTTTTTACCTGCAGCCGACATTTTTTTATTGATTGATTTTGCAAGATGCCATACGTCAAATTGGTGATTTATATTTTTGTACTCTTCTCTCATTGTCTTGGCAATTGAAACGTGTCTGTCCGTGGCTATCAGGTCGATCACCATTCCCCGCGATTGTAGTTCTTGCAATGATGCTACAAAGCCAACTTTCTCCATGGCCACTGAGGATGTACTTTGTGACACCTGCACGACCACCGAACTCACAATTTTCTTACTTTCCATGTCCTGAAAGTGGTAGGTGCAGTACTTGGCTGAAAATCCTGGGCTGTCGCACTGTCCATCACCGGCTAGCCTGAACCGTTTGCCCGCGAATGTACTTTCAATAGACATTTTTTCCATTCTCCAAGCTTCGCTAATGGCTGGAAATAGATAATCGGTTTGGTATTTGTAGAACTGAGTTTTCGCAATGAAATGGATTCCCACAAACTGAAAGAAATACTGTAACTTTTTAAAACTTGAACCACTAAAAAGTGCGGCCGCTGCACAAAGTAGATTGCCTGCTGGCAGTTGCCCCAGCATGGGTTGTGCAGACCATGAGAACGGATGATATTGTGTACAGGTGGCATGTATTTTAAGGTTAGTGCCTCGAATTGCACGAGTCACATTAATCAATGGCTCCCCACATACTTCCCCACCACCCCAATGCCCACATTTCATCATCATAATAATATCCATCAAACAACTATCGAATACAATGAATTTGGCCTCTTTCCTTATACTGTCACTCTGCATCCCAGCTGGTTCGGCCTGTAACGTTGAGGACATGTCACTCACAGTAAAGGTACAATCTCTGATATCGTCTTCCGCTATGTTCAGTGATATTGATGGTGTTTCATTGTTGTCCATTTTATTCTCTTCCATTGAAACATCTGTTCCTTCTCCGGCGATGGGAGAATAAAACAATTTCTTCAACTTTCTCGCGGTCTTGGTTTTTGCGGGTGTGGATTCTGTGAATTGATCTCCGACTGCATCCGAACTACCAGGAGGACATTCACTATCAATGGCTGGTGGTGGTATAGCTCCGTTGGCAATCACTTCATATTCTTCCCATTGGCACGATGCATCTCCAGTCTCAAGTCCCTGCCAAAAGGTTTGACAAGCAACATCTCTCGTTCGCTTCTTTGTCTGTGTCGATCTAGTTCGTACACCCACTCGCAACTAGAGGACAGATTGGAAAAGGGATGTTCAGTTTAAACACAACTTACAGTATTGAACTATTAACAGTGAAAAACAACATAATATAGTGACCAGGACACTAACCTTCTTTTGCTTTCTTTTCTTTGAAACTTTCTTGCCTCGAACTTCAACATCTGGACGCTGTTGCTCCGACTCGTGTGTGCATGTCTCCACTTCCTCTCGCGCTGCAACTACTATATTTTCATGATAAACACATCCATCACTCACTGACGCTCCATCGACTCCCTGAAACATAGAACTTTCATTAGTATGTATAATAATATTGAAAACACAAAATGTACTTGGGGACCAATACCCATACGTACATCTCAATAGCAAAACACGAATGAACGCATTGTGTAGAACATTCAAACGACAATTATTCACGCATTGTTGATCTAGTTAGATGGAACTGTCAAGATCCATACCTCGGGCTCCGCATAGACTTCCATTGATGATATTATTGAAGATGACGCTTCAGTAACTCCCTGAAACACAGTAATTGCATTAGTATGGTTTTCTATTTAGTTAAAAAGAACATAAACTTTGTGCAGGCGTCAACGGCTCATCTAAATAGACCTGCACAAATGATCAGTTGTCTAAAATAAATAATGGATATCTAAATATGATTCGATTTGCTCCATCGTTGGAAGTGTCACCACCCAGAGATCTGCATCAACTACTAGGGGTGATGTTCTTGTGGAAGAAGCTCCGTCATCTCCCTGAAACATAGTACTTGCGTTAATAAAGAAGGAAGTATAGCGGATGTAATCACGTCATATGATCTCGCTTGATCGAACTGTCAGTATCCATACCTCGAAATGCATAAGAACATCAAGGGACGCTGTAACTGCGGTGCACACTTCTGCAAGCTGTTGCGCCGACCCGTAACTGCATGCTCCCCCTTCTTCTTGGACTAATGCTCCATCGACTCCCTGAAACATAGGACTTTCATTAGTAATGAACACAATATTGAAAAAAGAAGACACATAGGAGGGCGACGACAGAAGGACATATCAATGGCTAAAAACGAAAGAAACATTGTGTGTAACAATCATGCTACAAGAATGCAAGATCTGATGATCTCCATCGATGGAACTGTCCGGAAACGTACCTCGAGCATCTGAGTGACATCAACGGTTGTCGTCAATGCGTTGGACTCCTCAGCATCTCCCTGAAAGACAGTACTTGCATTATTTTGGATAACAATAATTATAACTGAAAACAAAGACTAGAGGACGAGTACTATGGTGTACCATTAGGTAAAATAAGTACACGATAAATTAAAACTATTGATTTACATGCCTAAAACAAGTCAGTGTCAGAATAGCTAAGTAAGATTACCCGATAGGCGCTTGAAGTGGCTGATGACTGCAATAACGACACGGATGGAGAATCTTCCGCCTTGATATTGAGTGGATACATAAATGGGGAAATTATTGTTAGCTAATGCTACACACTACCGCAAGGCCGAGAGCTAAATCCGTAAACTTGACTCACCAGTGGAGGGATGTGGACGAATAGAGTGGGAAAAGCGGTTGAGAGCAATTTCCGCTTCGCTCGCGGTGTTTTCTTCTTTAATAGCAATGATGTGGAGTACATGTCTGAGCTAAAGTGCCTGCTGCAGATGCGGTATCGATCACCCCTCTTGTCCGCAAAGACTTCTAGGACTCTACTTTCAAGCTCAGACGGTGGATATCCGCAATATCGGACCCATTCTCTTATCTGATCTATTGTCTTAGGGAAAACATGCATTATAGTACCTTCAGATTTGTTATGGGTCTTCGAAGGGCAACCGCCAATGGAACAGGCAGGCATTGTGGAAAGTTCTGAAAAGTAAAGATCAACAATTCTCTATGAATACCAATGTGTTAAAAAATTAAATGACACATAAAAGTTTCAATGCAAGGTTCGTTTTGGTTCTTGGAACTATGCACGTTATTCACATGCGGATAAGTATTTGAATAACTTTAAAAAAATAGAAAAATAATTTGACTAAACTCAGAACATGTGACTAGTTCCTTGCATGTACTGTCGTGAACGAAATGAAAACATGGATGCAATTTAATGACTGCTAGCAAATAGATATAAATTAAAAAATTGGACGCAAAATGATTATGGTACATGGCCTTACCTTGACGAACAAACAGTTAGATGCAGGGATCAGAGTAGTTTCTTGTCGTAGAACAGGGAGCAGTTCACAGGTTGCAAACTGACGAGTTTGCTCGAAGTGGTCACGGAAGTTCTCAGAGACGAAGAGCAGATAACCAGCACCTTCACGGGTTGACTAGCAAAGCGCAAAGAAGTTCTCATTAGAAATATGAAGTGGGTTATAAAGAATTCGAAACAGGGGTGTGTTTGTGAATGAATGACGTGTGTATGCCTTTGATAGGGCGGGGGGGGGTGGATTGGGGCGGTGGTCGTGCAGACAAGACACAGGAAGACTCGTGAATGGAGACACACTTATGTGGATTGCAGGGGGGCGTCCAGCGTGAGGGGGGATGCTTGGCAGGAGACACGGGGTCTGGAGGTAGACATGGGAACAACAACCCATGCTCTATAGACCACTTTGAAGTGTACATGGTCTTTGGCACCTCTTGGCCTTTATCGCTCCCTGACAGCTCCACTTGCCAGCGCAAGTACCCTGGTGCGAACTGCCTTTGATAGGGCTGGGGGGTGGATTGGGGCGGTGGTCGTGCAGACAAGACACAGGAAGACTCGTGAATGGAGACACACTTATGTGGATTGCAGGGGGGCGTCCAGCGTGAGGGGGGATGCTTGGCAGGAGACACGGGGTCTGGAGGTAGACATGGGAACAACAACCCGTGCTCTATAGACCACTTTGAAGTGTACATGGTCTTTGGCACCTCTTGGCCTTTATCGCTCCCTGACAGCTCCACTTGCCAGCGCAAGTACCCTGGTGCGAACTGCCTTTGATAGGGCGGGGGTGGATTGGGGCGGTGGTCGTGCAGACAAGACCCGTTTGCCGCAGGGCCTCACCAAGGAGAGGCCATCTAACTGCATGTAAGAGGCAGGCTGCAGGATCTAGTACATGGAAGGCAGGGGGGTGAGTTTATAAATACCTCACCCTCCCAGGAGAATATATGGGGGTCATCTCTGCACCCGGTGCCCAAAAGGATGATTTATTATGATCAACCATATTGATTATTTACCTATAACCATGTTTTGTATCAATAAAATCCAACGGCTTTTTATTGCCAACGCTTGAACAAAGTGGTGTGGTAAGTATTTTCGGGGGAGGAGGCAAGGCCGGTAGGCTTGATGCCAACCCGCAAAATAATATATGTATGACTGCTGCATATATGTGTTCAACGGTTATGTGGATTGAAGGTGGGCGGCCAGCGTGAGGGAGGATGCTGGCCGGAGACATGTGGTGTGACAAGACAAGGCACAGGAAGACTATTCAATGGAGACACACTAGATTCATTTAAAAAATCAAAACAACCATTGTTAAAATATATGTTGGGCTTTATTTTAGATCTTAATTTCAATTGAACATAAATAATAAACATTACACATTGTAAAGTTCCGGTTGCAGCACATCCAGGGAAAACCCGCGGTATTGTCCACTGTCGCTGGGGAAATGTTGTCTAATGGCAAGTACCGCACAGGCAGGTATTACTCTCCGAACGCGGTGTCCGAGCCTCCCGTGAAGCCACCAAGTGAAGCAACGATAGGCCACCAGCCTGTACCACCTGTGAAAAAGAAAGATGCAAACTGTATTAAAATGACAAAACTTTCTTATCAATGTCGATTCAGGTAAAACATGTCATTTTGCTTTGAAAAAAAATATATCTAGAAAATTCACTATATGGAACCAATTTACATGCGTTCGAATGATATGTAGATGTAATTTTATATGTGGGAGACGACCATGAAATAGTAGTGGCATCACTGACATCACAACCAGAGTATACTTACTCGTTACTCGGATTACGCGGACGAACAGTGCCGCGAAGTTCGTGCATAAGCACCATCATCATCCTCAACACGGTCCGTGAGAGGCAGGCTTCCCTGAACTCTGGCAGCTCGGTGATGCATTGCGGACTTTGCTCGCCTTCCTGCAGACTTTGCTCGCCTTCCGAAATGTAGGCCAAGCACCCGGAATTTTCACGGCAGCAGCAGTTCTCCTCCTCAGTTGGCATTAGCTCGCACTGATTACACGTGCACCAGGTGGAGACGCCGTCCATGCGACATGGTCCAGGCTCTTCATCCGTTGACTGGTCCTCCCAACTGCCGTCCGAATCCCCATCGTTTTCGCGTGCTTGCCTTTCCAGTAGTTCCTCCTCGGTGTACTCGGGCTCGTACATATACGGCATTATTGTAGCCATTGTGTGGTAAAGAAAGTAAAATAATTTACCGAGATGGTACAGGTGTTCACACGGGCTACAAGCGGCGAAGGTAGCTGACCAGAGCACAGAAACGAGTCACAGAATACTCAAAGTAACACAGAGAGAGGAATGGAATCGAAAATCTGCTGCTGTGTGTTGTGAAACGGTCTGTTTATACTTATTGGGGAAAGAGGCGTCCTGCCATTTCCATGGCGACACGTCATTAGCTGAGGCGCAGCGATTGTTGACACGAAACGTGCTTTGGCGTTGGGAAATGGGCAGTACGCGTCTGCTGATGTCAGGCTCAGGGGCGGGGGATTTGATTTAGTGCCGCAAAGGCAGGTGAGCCAGGTCGATGGGGCGAAATGATAGGATTATCACAAAATGGAGGCTGATTTCGAGTGCGATAATGTGCGAAAAGTCGGGTAAGGTCCATAGGAAAGTTTTCTACGATCTACCGATTTATGCTTAAAAACACATGGCCGACCCGTAGGGACAATAAAAAAAAAGTCCCGGAACTATCCTTTAAGGGTTTCCCACAATCCTTGCCTCAATCACTCTAATTCAAATTTACCTCCTGGGACGACTTAAAAAGTCACTCTCAGGGATGTTTTAGTTCACCAAGTACTTATTTCTTTTCTATGTATTTTTCTTGGCTGGTGTTGAGATTTTCAGGCTTGTGTGTTGAGGCAGTCATCTACCTGTCACTCCCACCAGGTACCCTTAGATCATCGACCTGTAGTAAGGAATCAGCTCTGCACACCTTGTTGCAACCCAGTGTGCGTATGACTTGTCCCTCCTGTTTGATGTTAGTGGACTCCTCTATCAATTTATACTTTGGCTAGGGTCTCTGGGCCTCATCCTGATTTTGGTGGAAATTCTGGAGGAATTACTGGCAAACTCGTTTACTGTTACAGCCAAGCACTCTCCTGAATTCACTGTGGGATTACAAGTCGGGTATCATTGGTGTTAGTCCACATTTTATGGGTCTAAAGGGCTCCATCAGATTTCAGATGATTTATCACAGTGATAATTCCAACCACTTAAATCCCCCTATTTTTGGAGGTACAGTGGAGGATTTACCTCCATCTTCATGTGAAACTCTTTCTTCGGTTGGCCACTGCATGGCTTTGTGTATAGAGGACATAAAGAGACATTCAGAAATCTTGGAGTTAGGCAGCATTCCCTTTTTATTTGCCCAACTTGAGGAAGGCTCCTCAATGGCACATGCTTACTCTCATCTTTGCTCTGTATGAACTATCAGGGTTTTGGAAAGACTGTGGAGGTCATTATAGGTTTGCCGGTCTGGGAATTTTGCCAGTAAAATAGACGGTAATTCCATGACAGGCAATTTTTCCGTGGGTTAACTGATTTACCTCTAGTCAGGAGCTAAATCAGGCACCCACCAGCAAAAAACAGCCTGTGTTTCTGGCACTGGTCTTATGAAATGGGAATTCACTGCCCTTTCCACCACCTATAATATCCCAGAGATTGCGGGATAGCAGGCGGCAGAAACGGTATTTCAGTATGCCGGTACCCAAAGAGAATTACTGGCGGAATACTGGCAAACTTGTAATGAGGGCCCGTGTCTTCCCCCCTGTTATGTATGGACGGACTCTCTGAGAATCCTACATTTCACTTTTGTTTTTAAAATTGATTTATATATATTCTATACATATTTCAGGCAGCCTGTGCAGCCGGAAAAAGGGCACATAAGCCAGCCTCTTTAGTTTTCTATAATCTTGCCTTCTGATTTGCATACCCACTCTCATTGACCATGCTGGGTATCTTTGGAAGTTAGAGCCGCCACAACAAACATGTCTAAGGATAATACGCAAGCCCTCAGGGATCCAATCGGAGGCCCTCAGAGATCCAATCCCCAGTGAACCATCTCCAGAGTCAGCAGCACAGAGTGGGCAGCGGTGGCGGGCCGCAGGTTTTCACAAGTCGCCTCCTCTTGCCTCTCGCATATGACCTTGTAATACAGAGGCTGCTTGCTGAGACAAACTGCCAGCATAATGGCAAAGGTGCACTATGTGCCCGCCAATATTAGAAATGTTGATGACAAGTACAGTTCGAAAGGAGAAGTAAAATGGGTTCTGGATAGAGGTAGGTTATAGCTTCACTAAAAATATATTGAGAAGCAGAAAAAGTTGCTATAGAAAATAAAAGAAACAAAGAAGGCGCTCTTCAATGTGACTCATGACTGTTGCCTGCTCATCCATTAAGAAGCGTCTCTTGCCTGGAGAGGCAGTCAACTATTGGACCATTTCCGTTGTAACCCCTATTACCACACTGCCAGTCTCCTGGAAGCCAGGACTACCACATAAATTGCAGCTTTTCTTGGTCAAAAACGTCCTGAAAACCTTTCAGTAACAAACGTATCCAGGACACTGAAGTGAGTCAAATCTTCCCTCTGGGAGGGAGCTCTTCCCTAAAAGTCATGCTAACCATGACCGCTCTCTCCAAGTTGGTGGCATCCCAGAATGCTCTGTTAGGCTAGCAAATGATCTTTGCATGCAGGATCATATTAAAGATGGTCTTAGGTCTTAGGTCCCTTAACTGGTTGGAAATAAAGAGCAGGATTGTTTTTAAGATTCGCTGCCGAGTACATTAATCTATTTCGGTACTTGCTCCTGTGCATCTTAGATCCCTAATTTGCCTATATTTACCCTACAAAAACATTAAGATCCTCTAACTTTGTTCTTTCTGATAGTCTGAGATTGGGTTGGCCAATTGGCCTTACCTGTACAGAGACTACAACGGTGGTGGATTCTCCCTCTTAACATCTGGTTAGAAACGAGTCAGCCATGTTTTAGCTCTTTATTTAAAATCCTGCTATTTGCACAGTAGGACTTTGGGCGTTTTGAGCTTCTGTGAAGTGATGAGCAGTGCCAAGAGTCGGTTTGATTTGCAAAGTGCTCTATACTTTATGTCACTCATATGTCAAGCGCTTATCGAGAATTAGCATTAAGAAAACCGACCGGCTTTGTCACAGAAAGTAAAGTGGTAAGATGAGCAGAGCTTCTAGCAGGAATTCAAAGGTGGTAACAGCGGATATCCTTGCTGTAACCAGTCCCTCCAAGGCCAGGGTGAAAAGTAGGGTGCGGGGAGGGATGCACAAAGGCTGAAAAGGGATGGAACACTACTGGAGAACAAAACCACTAAAAAGATTGACCCCGGAAGTTCTTCAGTTGCAGACTCCACACCAGTTTCCTGGTTTGCTGCAAATAGTGGAAACCTGCAGTTACCAGGGTGCCAACTACAGGGTCATTCCATTAACTTAGGGCGAATCAAATCAATCTGACCATGAGAGAAGAAGTGTCGCCCAACTCCCCTTTTACCTATTGTTAATGGGGGTTGAAGAAACAAGGTCCTAGCTCAGTAGAGTTTGCAAGGAGTGGACTGAGATCACAAGAGAAATCAGTGCTGTAAATGCAATTCACCAAGCAACTCTAACTCAGGTCCCACTTAAAAAATGTAATTGTCCCTTTAATCACATCATGTAAATGCACGATCCAGAAATATTACTAGAAACAACTTGTGATGGCAGTCTACACCCCAGGCTCGGACTGGCCTACTGGTCAACAAGCTAATGCCCGAACTAAAAATGCGAAATGCTAGAGTGGGCCAGTTTTTTGGCCAATGTGGGCTAGTTGGATGAGTTACTTCACCATGCTGCTAGTAGTTTTGACCAGTGCTGCTAAATATATATTCTTTAAAATGCACAATTTACATCACATTTTATCAAAAAACTCTGCCTTGGGTGCTATTCAAACAGTCTGTCCCAAAAGGAATGAATGCCCATTTGCAACTGCAAGCCACTTTTTCATTGGTGCCCGATGCAATTTTGTGCACCAGTCCGACAGTGCTACAGCCCTGAGGGGCAACAGAAGAAGGCGCACTAACAATAGTAAAAGTGATGACTATTTGTTACGTAACAGCGAGTTTTCAAATGCATGTTTGCAAATAGGGAAAAATTGTAGATAATTTCTTGGTTGAATTAAAAAACAAGAAGCTGCATTCGGTTCTCTCGTTCTGGAAGCTTCCACGTTCTCCTGTGTGCTATGACTTTATCAAGGAGGGCTTATTAGGCGTGTCAGCGTTGGTGCTTCTTCATCACACTGCCAAGGACTTAGAAGTTGTTTGGCCAGAGGCGTTGCTACGGGGGGCCTGAGAGGGCTATAGCCCCGGGTCTTTTGGTTGCAGCCCCGGATAGAAGCTCAGGGGTTACAACCAAAAAGGCTAGCTAGCCCCCAGTCCTGATAGTCCCACAATTTGCGTAGCCCCATATCTTTTTCAGACCTAGTAACACCTGTTCCGCTAGGTTCCGCTAGACCTGCTTCTCTTCTTCCTAGCCTTTGTTGCTTGTCCACATAATAGGATCCAGAAATAAGTCGGCAGCACATACCCTCAGCTGAACATAATCACACTTTCTAATGGAGGCAGGTAGCCTGAGGGCACATGTCTACTCTCAAAATGCATGACTGATCTGCTGGCTTCAGACTGCCCACACTGATCCTCATTTGTCACATGGTGGAATATTTTGCATTTCTCATCCCTTAGTAAGGGTTACTAAGTGCGGACCTGGGGATCGAACCTGTGTTGCTCGTGTTGTCTTGCTTCCAAGGGAGCATGTTGCCGCTGAGCTATCCTCCCGAGATCAGAGACGGAGAGCCTATCGCTGGTATGCTAGGAAGTATTTTTGAATTTCGAAATTCTTGGACGTATATTTCAGGATCCAAGTTTCCAGGATTTAATTGAAAGGCAACTTGTTACAATAGCATTATGAAATTAAAACAATGCTGTGCTCCTTTTGTAATTTTTAGTCAATATCATTTGGTAATTTAAAAATGTACAAAAATCTTAAGAATGGGGTAAATGGCTATATGATGCACTTTATTAATGGCCGGAATCTACCAATGAGTGGTGGCTGATGGGTTATTAAGATAAAATATGTGTTCCCCCGGGCGCCGACGGAAAGGAAATGAAGAAAAAGTGAAGGAGGGAGAATTGCAACTGAGCAAACCCTAACTGTCATCTTTAATCTCTGCAATTAAAATTAAACATTTTGTTAAAAAAATCTGACCAAAACAGTGGGACTCAAAGGGCAAACAGACGCCCACTGGCACCACTCTCAACCCTCTAGTTAGGGCATATGCATACTTCCTTAAGGCAAAATGAAACCACATTTTGCAGTGGTATATTTAAGTCTCAAAGGCAGTCAAAGGGTTACATTACTCACTGGAGTCCTTCCATCTGCTTCTAGTTCCCGCTTTTAAATTGTTTGAATGGCATGTGCACACACTAATAGACATCTAATGTTTTGGAGGGGATTTACTAAGATGTTTCATCAAATAATTTTTATGTTTAAAAATCTAAATAAAGCAGAAACCCCAACTCAACCGGAGATGGAGGAGTGAAAGTTGAATCAGGGATGTATACATGCACAAATAGCACCCTCCACTCTGGTGGGAATGGAAATCGGCTTTCGGGAAAAGGGCTGTCTGTCATTGGAGCAGATGGGTTATTTTTAGATAACCTTTAGTAAGCTATCTGTATCAGTAGTTGTTGCAGAAGAACATGAAGATGGATGGGGAATAGCCTGTTTCCGCAGTTATCAATCCCTCCAAATGGTTAGGCTGGAATCTCCCTAGAGAGGGGTTAGCAATTCATGGTGAAATGGTAGGCATGTCTCTACTTCCTAAAAAAGGAAGTGTCACTGTGGGAACATAAATCATAAAGGGAACAGGTTATACATCATCGTTTGCATGTGGTCCCATTTTGCAGGTTCAAAGTGAAACAAAAAAAAACACACAAAAAATGAAGGGTGTGGTGCTGAGGTAATAAGATGGATAATACGATGTTAATCGGAGGAAAAAGGTTGGATGTACTTAATGAGATAGAGTTAAGTGAAGATGTGGAGTCTAGATTTGGCTTGACGCAGTGGGAGAATAGTGAAGGTGCCTCGTATAAGAAGTAGTGTGGTATGGAAAGGAAGACTGTTGATGCAGAAAAAGGTATTAAATACCAGAATGTGTCAGTGATATTGGCATTGGCTACTGCTAGGTCTGCCTTAAAGCCAAAAGGGATTGCTGAGTCTGGGAGGAAATAAGGGGTTTGAGTGTTGGATTGCAACTCTTCTGAGTATAAATGGAAACAGTTTGATTAGAGGAGGCCTTGAGGATGGTAACCATTAGCTGATGCAGGAAGATATGGGGCTACTTAGGCAAAGATGAGGTATTCAACTTCTTCACCAACTTTCAAAAGTAGGAAAGTGCTTCACTAAATAGGTAATTCTAAAATGGTTACATGTGGTGAATAGTGGGGTAATATCCACACCTGATATTCATTATGTGTCAATGATAGGTCCCTCATAGAGGGGGCTGATAGGCAAGATCAAGTGCATTTTTGGAGGGTGTTCTATTAACAATGTGAATCTTGAAATATTTTCACTTTCTCAGAATGGTGAGATTTAGGGGCAAAACAGTTTGCAATTTTGAGGTAGGCCAATATCAGATTTTAGCAAAAGATCAAGGCATTTTGGTAGGAGATTAAGAATAAGGATTATTAGAATGCCAAATCAACATAAACTCACTGATCCATTTTTGAGGAGTATGTCAAGGTTAGATTTAAGTGTTCAAAAGAAGTGGGAAGTGACTTATGGATAAGCAATGAAAAACTGGGAAACACAAGAGAGTGACCCATTGAAATGGGCTAGCTCATCCGTATAATGGATCCACACATCCTCTAGTTACTCTAGCAAGAGTAGGCTTGTAGGGGGATAGGCGGTTGTTGTTCAATATTATTTTGTGAGGCCAGACTAAAGAGGGAAGGAGATGATAAATGCCTAGTTGAGTATGACATTCTAGGGCTCTTGAACAGCATTTGAATCAGTTGATTTGCGAATTTCTCAGGCCTGCTCAATTTTAATGATCCCATTAATAGAATATGCTGTGATAAAAGGGTGCTAATTAAACAAATAAGTAGCTGCAAAGGTCACATTTGCAGTTTATGATGGGGTGGTGATAATTGATGCTTGGAATGGGCTGAGTTTAAAAGAGATCATAGTCTGTTCTTCATTTAAAAATAAGCTTTTATCTAGAAAAAACAGGGTGGATGAAGATACCGTGGCATTCTATTGGTGAATTTACACAGCCCACCAGGTAACAATTTGAGAGGTTATGGTGATATAGAAATCCCTGAAGAGATTCTTTGACATTTGGTCTAAGAAATGTCCCTTATCGTAGTACGAGATTTGAGCAACTCGTACACAGCCCATACTGTGGATGATGATGTTGTTCAGGTACATTCCATACAGTGCATAATGGAGGCCAACGTTTCTAGTAAATGCTCTAACCTAAAGGGGAATCTAGCAAGGCCTTCTCGCTGAAGAGGAGGAATCTTAGAATGTTAAGTGATGGAATTCATGGGTATCAACCAGAGGACAATGCACTTTCTTAGGGACCATGGGTTTGGTGATGGACAGTGTGTCACATTGTGCCATTTTGAGCCTGTTGAGAGATGGGGCCAGAAAAACACTATAAAGTGATCAGTTGCCTTTATTGGTCTCTTGTAGATTGAAATAAAAAAATTAATAGTTTTGATAAACTACAAGAGTCGTTGGTATGCAATGGCTGTTAAATTGGCTTAAAGTTGTGCTGAGAAGCCAAGTGTACACCACAAATGGGGAAACTCGAGGATCAATTTCACAAGCTTTTTTGAGACTATGTACCAGGTTGTGCAACTTAAAAAGGATCAAACAGGCAATAAGGTATTCTCAAATCAGAAAGAGTTCTCTAAGAGTCTCTCTGCATCTCTCCTCAATGTCACGCACTGTCTCATGTATAACATTGCTTCAGAGGTTGATGTCCTGGTGGGTCGGTGGACTTCTTGGGGTGGGCACTGGATGGATAGCTTCACCACAATGTCTTAGGCACTTCTTGTTGTTTCAGATTCTTCTCGAGTAGTTTCCACAACTTCTCCCATGGGTAGTGAAGTAGGCCTGAAGGGTGTCTAGGGGCCTGCTTGGAATCTAGTTCCTGTCAATGGGTCCTGAACCAATGACCACTGATCTTTGTATTGCTCCCCTACTCACTAAGCCATTGCTCACTTGTGTCTTTGGACCTGGTACTAAACCTCACTTTCGGCCCTCTAACTGACTTCTCTAACCTCCCTGATGTTCCACCATATGCTTGCCCCTCCTCCCACTTCTTCCCGACAAAAAATAGGCTCCCAAGGTTTTGAACATTTTGGAAAACCTGGGGTTGCTATATTACTAAGGCCAATCCAGGCGTGGGCCCCTTGCTCACTATGCTTATTGTGGCTCAGCTTTACCTCACTTATGGCACCCAAAAAGGCAGAAACACATGGCTGATGGTATTCTTAATCAGAGGAGAATTACCTAGCATTTTTGTACTGGACTGCCTTTGTGGGTTGGAAATGGGTTATAAGCAAATGTATATTTTTCTCTGTAAAAGGTACAGTCAGCTAAAACATGGTTGAAGACCCTCCTGAGTAGGAACTATCTAAAAGTAATGTGTTATGTGACCATGTTCATTCCAAGTAGAGGGGCTCCAACATTTTTGTAAATAGGCTTATGTTTTGTCAGTTTTTGTCTGAGACTCTGTCTGCTAATCTATGGGATTTCCCACTATGTCCCCATCTCTCTCTTATTATTTAGTCTCCTCCGCTCTAACTGCCTCACCATCCTCCTTCCAACTTCCCCACCTTCTTTTCTGACAATCTTCTACTTATATTTCCACTTCAACATTCCCTCCATCTCCAACTACTCCTGCAAAACCTCCTCCGTTTGCCTCACGCATCACCTTTATCTCCTGCAAAACCAACTCCTCCTGCATCACCGACTTTGCCTGCACCTCAAACTCTGCCTACACAACAAATTCCACTTTCCTCCTCAAGCTGCTCCACTACTCTAATCTCTGTTCCCCAGACTGTTCCCTGTGCAGGCTTTTGTATGCCCTCCAACCCACAAAAAAGATCTGAAGGTAAGGAATGTGCACAGAGTGTAATAATCTTTTTTGTTTTGGGATTTCTATTATTCTCCTGTGCATCCCTTTCGCAGGCACATCACTGCTCGGTTTCCTAGCTTTCTTCCCATACAGACTGAGCTTTTAATAGGCTGATCCACCATCTTGAATTTGGATGACTTGCTCATGCATGTTTGGATGTGGATGCTGAGCACCATGAGAGTAGCCTGTGAGACCCACATCTGCTCTGTGGTCTGCGGCTCATTCCGTGCAGGATTTGCTAGCATATTACTATCAAATTATACACTGGTAAACTGTAGTGGCTGTATGGTTGGTCCCACTTATACATGCCCTGGGATTTTTATAATATATCCTGAGCATGATTCTTTAAACACCCAGTTGGTGCTGCATAAGCCATAACCAACTGCCCCTGAGTCAGCCACACACACACACACCTTTAGGGTCACATAGAGGACACTGTTACTGCAGTCAGCTACCATCTTGCTGGCACTGAGCAAATGGTCAGAGCTTAGGGAACATATACTAGGGGCACATCTTGAATTGCACATGATAGACAAATTAAGAGTTAAGGAAGCTAGCATGTCTTATGTTTGCTTTTTATGATAATTCATCAATAATCACACGAGCACCGTGGCATGTCTTCATATTCCTTTATTCTTAAACTAACTGAACTCCTTGCCTGATCACCCACATTCTAGAAGCCCCGGCCTTAATGCTCTACATTCTGCTTAGCCCAGCACCATCCATAGACCCTAACAACACTAATAATAATTAACAATACACAACAACCCCTCCACCCTTACTTATCATCTAAACTATTATCAAATACAACAATTATTTCATTCGTTAAGTTAGCCAAGCTGGCTTGCGAACAACTCTTTGAGGCCTAGGCTGTAGGCTCATTTCCATTGATTCTGTACCTGTGTTATTATCTACACAGTCTCTGAAAACCATACTTGTGTCCATGCTTGTGCCCTCTCTCCTCTCCCTTTGACCATCACTCCCCACTTGACCAGCATCACAATTAAACATCTTCCCTACCTCCTCATATAACCATGTTAAACCAATGTCAACGTCAGTTTTATTTGACTCATCCATTTTATCATCTTCCCCTCCAGAATCATTTTGTACTAGTCTTTCAAAAAAGGATGCATTTCTGGTTATTTAGCCATCAGTCCCAGCTGCCGTGACCATGGACCCATTGACGCTTTTGACCTTCAGCAGTATCGGCCGATATTTGGAATCCGTTTTCTTTCACTGCTTCTGTTTAACTACCACCACATCTCCTTCATGAAGATCGATATCTGCAGCCTTCCTTTTACAATCCACCCATTCTTTTATCTTCAATCGTTTCATTTGATCTCTCGCTCTCTCTAATATCATTATCCTCATCAGCCGTGTAGTCATCCATGCTGGGAAATTTTGTCTGTGGTTTGTATTTGATCATCAGTTCCGAAGGAGAATGCCCCGTCATTTCATGAGGGGTATTCCTGTAGCTCCTCAACATCTGAGAGACTGCCTGTGGAAATGGCACATTACCCACAACTGCCTTCTGCCTCGTTCTTTTCAAGGTACTCATGAACCTTTCCGCCATACCATTTACCTGTGGCCACAAAGGTGTTATCTTTTGATGTTTGAACCGCATGTGTGCTGCAAACTTGCTGAATTCATGACCTTGAAAAGGTGCTCCATTGTCTGTTTTGACTATTTGAGGTATTCCCCACTCACTAAAGAGCTCATCTAGGACCACCACCACATGATGAAATGCAGTAGATCGGACCTGTTTTACTAACGGGAACCGCAAGTATGCATCTATGGCCACCATTAAGTATCCTCCTTCATCTAGTGGTCCAAAGAGATCAAGGGCCACCCGATTCCATGGCCCCACCGGAAGTGGCACTATCTGAAGAGGTGTTGTCTGAGTGTTAGAGGTCGCTACTTGGCAAGCAGAGCAGTTTTGTAAAATATCCTCCACAATAACATCCATGCATGGGAACCATACTTGATTCCTTAAGATTTTTTTTGTATTCACAACTCCTCTGTAACCCTCATGAGCCAGCATCACTAATACTTTCCTCAGACTTTTTGGTGCCACAAGTCTGTTTCCTCTTAGAAGTATTCCTTCTTTTATTGCAGACAGTTCACTGCTCATCCTTGCTAATTTCCGAAGATCCTTCACAACTCCCTTATCCAAACCTTCCTCCAGGTCAAGACAATGCCATTTCCCAGACTGAGTAAGTTGAATCATTGGATCAGCTTGGCTTCTCTCTCTGAACACCTCCTTTGTTATTGCTGGAGAGGTAGTGCATTTAATGACACAAAAGACACATGCTCCTCCGCCTCCATCTGTATCTCAGTTTCCACCATGTCTGCTGGGTGTCTTGATAGATAATCAGCTGGATTAGCGTCCTTCCCAGGCTTATGGATGATTTTGTAATCGTATTCCTGTAATCGCATACCCCATCTTTCAATCCTGGGAGGCATCTTGACTCTTGGATTTCCGAACAGCTAAATCAAGGCTTGATGATCCATGACAAGAACAAAGACCTTCAGAATTATGAAGTGATTAAACTTCTCACACGCCCACACAGCAGCCAAACTTTCTTTCTCTGCTTGTGAGTAAGCTTGCTCAATCTCACTCAGCGCTCTACTGGCATAAGCAACAACATGCTGCGGTCTACACCCTGAGCACCGTGGCATGTCTTCATATTCCTTTATTCTTAAACTAACTGAACTCCTTGCCTGATCACCCACATTCTAGAAGCCCCCTTCTTTAATGCTCTACATTCTGCTTAGCCCAGCACCATCCATAGACCCTAACAACACTAATAATAATTGACAATACACAACAGCATGTAGGGGAGTGGAAACTATGCATCACCATTGCAGCTATCCCATTTCAAGTCAATTCACCAAAATGGCTTTTTGGGCTATTTCACCTCAAGCTATATCATTGAATTGTGAGGTGTGTTTTTCTATGTTGTCTTTTCTTTTGATTGTAGTCCTCCCTTCTTTTTGTCAAACCATTGGGAAGCTCTTCATTAACCCCATGTTCCCCTACTTGCTCTCCTTTTCTTTGTTTATTTCTAGTTATTGTTAATCTCTTCCCCCTAAAATTCCCCTCTATGTTTATGCTATGTTCTCCTTTCTTTTTATTATATAGACACTTTCATATTTTACAAACATTTTAAGATTCTTCTTTAAAATGATGGAGGGCCTTTTGATGCAAAGAAATTACGCTTTATTCAAGATCATAGGTGTGCACCAGGTGGCTCACTCCTTATCTCGCCTACAAACTCCCATTAAAGAATGCCTCTGCTGTTTATTTATTTATTTTGACATTCGTAAAGTGCACCAAACCCAGAGGCATCAAGGCACTGGCTAAAGTGAGCGCAACTTTGTGAAAACATATATCATAATGCAGACATGCAGTTCAAGCGGTGCGCGGAGGAGTACTTGAGAGTCATAGTACCGCACCTTATAATGATAGACGCTGATAGTGAGTTATGAGGCTTGTGAAAAGTGCCATGTTTTGAGGCATTTGTGGAATGTCCAAAATGAACTTTCAGATCTTAGTGAGAGTGGTAGGGCGTTCCAATGTTTGGCAGCCACTACTGGGAAGCTGTGCCTGCCCCCTGCTCTTTGCAATTTGAGTCAACAGATCGATAGGAGGTGGGATTGGGAGGGGGAGGCTCGAGTGGGTCTGTTTGATTGCGATCTCAGAAATTTGCTGGACAGGTATCTGGTTGCAGTGTTAGAGAGGCATTTAAAGTCAACATTTTGATCAGTATGCACTCTTGAATTGGCAGCCAGTAAACATTTCTTCTGGCAGCTGAGATATCATCTTTTCAGGGATATTTAAGGATGCTTTTAATGCGTTATTTTGTATGATCTGAAGATGTTTGATGTTGCAGGTAATCAATCCCATTTGTGCTTGAACTTCTGGAACCAGAGGATACGGCAGCAGAGGAATAATATAGCTTTCACGCCCCGGCTCAGGGGCAGACATGGGCTTTAACAGTTTGCAAGCCCAAGCTTTGTTAGGCCCAAGCAAAGTGAGTGCCTCAGCTCGGGTTGCAGGCCATTAAAGCCCATGTCTGCCACCCAGCTGGGGTGTGAAAGCCATTTGCATGGTGGGATTTACCTGGGTGTGGATAGTTTTCTTGTTTTTTCCTCTGACGGGAGATCAGCTGTGCGTGAGCCCATATCCATTTCATTTTGAAATGGCGGCCTTCATTAACATTGAAAAGGGACTAGGTCTTTTCGGATGATGGAGGCCATTGAAAACATGTTCCAACATGGCTGCCGCCATCCAAAAAGGGACTTAGTGCCTTTTCTATTTCAATGGCAGCCAGTCAGGAGGCGCTCAGGTAAGTGGGGGTTGAAGGGGTGTGGAGACAACAGTGAGAGGCGCCCTGTTGCCTCCCCACATTATAAAAAAAACGAAAATAAAGCACCACCCGGGGAAGTGCCTTGGGTGACTGGGACAGCGGGAAGTGATTGTGTATTCTCGCCTGCTGTTTCAGCCACCTGATTGGCCCTATAAGTGAAGGGCATGTTTTGGACTGCCTCAAAGGGATCCAAGTCACCCTGGATATCAGGTTGTATGGTGAGGACTAGGACATATCTTGGCGCTGAGCAAAGCTTGCATATGATCCAATATAAATCGAACATAAATGTCAAATATGATGGTTTTGGGGAGATCTTCTCTTCAAAAGAGTTCTTTCAGGAAGCCTATGACATTATCCATGTGGACAAACTCTACAAATTTAACTTCCGGCCATTTTGAGAAGTGGTCCATGACTACAGTGGCAAATCTGTTTAATAGGTCAAGTGTGCTATACCGTCCTACCAGATCCATGGCCAGTGTGCTCCAGGGCCCCTGTTGTACAGGGACGAGTGTAAGGGGAGCGGGCCAGTTGATTCATGTATTGTATTGCCCCCCCCACTGGCATATCTTTCAAGGCCTGGCAGGCTTCGAGCATCTTTGGCAAAGTGCAGAGGGGTAGACATGGCAGAGGGCTTACTGTAGTATGTATAAAGTGATAATTATGGTAATTCTCTACTTTGGGGTGGATAAGGTTTTTGTCAGTACTTTGCCAGTACTTGTACCATTGCAGGCTCTCTCCGTGCGTGATGCTGTCCAGCTAGGTTTAAAGAATGAGTGCCATTGCTGGTTGGTGCTGAACTATGTTGTATGTTAACTTGTTAATTGCTCAGTCTTAGAAAGCTTGTGGTCTGGTACCAAGTCATTTCTGAACGTCAGTTTAACTAGTGAATGCTTGAAGGCTGGTTTGCAGTCTACAGAGCAGGGCTAAGCCGAGTTTGATCAGTATGGCTATCGGGCGGTCGTGTACGAGACTTGCCAATTAGAAGGAGAGTTTGGGCAGTCACAGGCAGGGTTCACTGTGCTTTGCTGTTTTTGTGACGAAAGAAGGCTTTCCTGTCCCATGGGAATCATGGAGAGAGCGTGCGGGTGACGCAGCCTGTTGCTATGGACGTATTGGCAAGGTTAGGCTGCAGTGCAGAGACCTTTGTGGATGCCTTTTTCCGGCACCGGCACTTGATGGTAACCGGTGGGGAGCCAAGGACGTGGTCGGATGGAGATTCTTCAGCACAGGTCCTGTGCAGCTTGTGTATCTTGTGGCGAGCTGCGTGAAGAGTATCTCGTCATTAGTGAAATGATGGGTGGTGGGCCGTTGAAAGTGAAGAAATTAAGCATTAGTCAAGAGTGGGGGTACGCCTTGTGAGCTCATTCCTGAGCTGGCCAACAAACTCCTATTAAAGAATGACTCTGATGTCTGTGCTCAAAGTTCTGGTACCAGAGTACAGGGCAGCAGAGGAACAATAATTCAAAAGTATGTTTCTTCTTTTTCAAAGTTTGGTGACTTTTACACTAAAACTAATGTGTACACATTCGTTGAGATGACCTTGCAAAGAGCTGTGATTTCACTCAAATGGTCTTAAATAAAGTCGAATGGGTGACATTTAAGAATAGATACTTCAATGTATTTGGAGTATTAGGTGGGACCATGAGTTCTCTAGCGAGGTCCGCGTGCTAGAAGTACAAAGAAAGCAAACAACGTTTTAAGTAGAAAGCAGGAGTGGTGGCAGTGATTCAGTACATAATCAATAGGGGTTGGGGGGGACACACACTTTTCTTCAAATTAATAACTGCTAATCTGATTTAAGATGTTTGCTAAATTCATACTTAGTGTTCTTGAAAATGAATGGAAACAACTTGTTCGATCAGGGTGATATTTCCGTAAGGCACTTGTGCTTGAGAAATGAGAAAGTATGGATACGAATTCTCGACCTGTGAGACAGGCTGAATAACTTGTTTCTTAGAGTGCACTTATGAATGTAGGCTAATATCCTCGTTTCCATTTTCAAAGAGGTACTAATGGGGTTACAGGCCAGCTCAGCGAAAAGAGCCCACAGAGGACTACGACATTTGAACAGCACAGAATAAGTTATCTCAGTGTGATGGGGTGGAGTACACATTTCACACCCTGCAGGCTGGTTTATGTCTTGTCTGGTCAACTTGGGTGAATTGCATAATGTTGACTCTTCGGGGAAAACAGGCAGTGGCCAAATCTAGAGGTCAAGTAAATGCAGCCTTCGTCAACGCCACCATTGCCTTTGGTAGAGTGAATGGGATAGAACTGTGGGCAAAACTGTCCTAGTCGGTTAAATCTTTGGAACACAGCATGGCAATGCATATGCTTGTATTGGAGTGGACAGAAGGGAGCCTCTTTCAGGGGAACTGTACAACCAGGTTGGTTTGAACCGGGATGGTGTACTTATTCCAATCTTTTTAAATTTGTGGCAGGGGTGTACCGAATTTCAGCTTTGAATAAGTATTCAACTGAGTTTTGAATGGGAAAAAAAAACAATTTGGTTCATGACGACAAGTTTCTTACAATCCAGCTCCAGCTGAATACTTAGTCTTGTCATTATAATACGATATCTCAGAGGGGCATGCCTGGAGTGCAGATGTTAATGTCTGAAAGCATTCCTGATTAAAAATAAAACTCAGGTGCATT